>NW_015661574.1:441047-492467 GCF_001515625.1 Sinocyclocheilus rhinocerous | reverse complement strand
CTTGTCGTGTATTGAAGTTGTAACCCGCTGTCGGTGAGTCTAGTCTGTTCATGCCTCGTCAAGTCAAGTCTGTGTCTCTAGTCTTGGTTTATGTTTAGATCACTTGTAAATAAACTGCACATGGGTTCTTCACTACGCTCGCCTTCAGTGGACTGAATTCGTTACAATAGGATGTAATTTATTGCAGTTGTTTATTAACTTAATTTTTGGACGTTCTATTTGCACCATATTGTGTACACTAGACTAACAGTCAAAAGTTTGGAAGCACTTCATTGAGTCAAAAATGTTTCTTGTGACCTTAATAACCTTTTTTGAGCCAAATGTTTATGGCTAAATGTTTGGGATTAGTTTTGTAGACAAGCATTGTGCCAATAAGTGAATTAAAAATGAAAAAAGTATTCTCAAAAAGCATTTCAGAAGCTACAATAACAAAATAACAGAATTATACATGAGAATTTAAGTGTATTTTTTTTTGTGTGTTTTTTATAATTGAAATTTTGCAATTAAATTCATACTTTTTTCACCATTCTCGTTAATTATGACTGAATTGATTTTCAAAGACACAATGCATTGGTGTTTGCATGACGAAACATACCCAGGTACCTCTTGATGCTGACGATATAATGATTCCTCTTGATCAGCAGGTGAGAGTGACAACTAAGTGAGAAATAGATTGGCAGCACTCTTTCCTGGTAATGCAGAGTCCTCTCTATTATAAAACAAATCCGAATACAATGAATACATTCAACCAGCTGAATTTCTTAATTTCTAAGTACATCAAACAGCCACAGAAACCACATTCAGAGTCCCATTCAACAGACAAGGTCTCATCTGCATAAGGCTAATTCACACTGCACCAACAGCCAACTGCGTACATTGTGTCACTACTCAGACTTTCCATGACCCAAAAAACACAGATTCAACTTGTTCAGTTGGCAAAAACAAGCAACAACAGCAACATGGGTACCACACTGATACAACAAAACCTGACGACTGTGTTTATTGCCATTAATTTGCCTGTGTCTGTTGGTGCAATGAATTTGCTTATACTGTGCATTTTGAACGTGACACCATGTTTTTGTACTACAGAATAGTAGGTAAAAATTAAATAATGACTAGGTTAAAATGCACTTTTAATTTAAACAAGAATGATGGACCAAGATGAACCATGAAGGAATTAAAGCCTTTGTCATAGGTGCATTATTCTACTGCACCAAAAGCAGACAATTAGTTATTGGCCAGTTTCATGACAAAGTTTGTATTTTGTGTGAAATTTTACATTTGAAATTGGTAGGTGTTGTCTCTTAACATAGAACTAAAGCAGCGTCAATACAAGTAAAGCAAATCATCATGGCACTTAGAATGAGTACACAAATTAATCAGAAAAACAACTAAAATAAAAAAGGGTGAAATCTCACATATGACCTCTTTCTCTAGAACTTCATAGCAGCTCCAGTACTCTTCATTGGCCTGCTGAATTCCTTTAAGCTCCAAAACCACAGAAACCAACTTGACTACCGTCATATCTGCTGCAATCTAACACACACAGTACACACAAAGAAAATCTTCATCTACAAAGATCTTACACTAACTGAGAAGAAGTCCACAAGTAAGGTACTTAAGTACATCAATTTAAGTTTGTGTTAAAATAAATATCCACCTGAACAAGCACCTCTGCACCCTCATCTTTCTTCTCCAGGTAAACAGCACAAATGGTGCTGGATGGAGTTCGACTCAAAGGCCTCTGAAATATAATAAAGTCAGCCATTAATGTCAAATACCAGCGAAACAAACCAGTTCAAATAATTCATCAACAACTTTTCAGTGTTACTGTACTATTCAGTAATGTCATCAAAGCCAGCAAATCAACATGAGGAGTTCTTTAGATATTTCATTATGTATTGCAAAACAGCATTAAAAAAAAGCTCTTAATCTAATATTGTAAATGCCCATGTCCTGTGAACTCTGACCTGGGACTTGTGTTTATTCAGGATGTCAGATGTCATGTTAAGCTGCCTCTGAAGGTCAGACTCTGAGACCTGCAACAGAAGCTTCATCTCAGTCATCCTTTTTATCAACAGTTTATCAACAGCATTTGATCAATATTCTGAATTAATATTAATTCATAAGCGCATCAGCTGGTCTATATGTCAGCATGAATCAAAAATACTATTTTGATTGTACTTCATCCTTGCTCCTCTCCATGAATGAATGTGGTTTGAGGCACCAGTATACACATGAATCAGGACATCTTATCAGAATGGATGGACAAATAAATAATGTTTATTGTTTGCTTGTTTTTACAACTGATGATTCCCCCTGAATTGCTGTTTTGAATGATCCATGGTCAGTTTTCTCATTCATTATGACAATTCTACCGTAGCTTCTTTTCTCTGTGTACGGATATGACGTGACATGCACAGGTGAATGAAGTATGTATTTTACCGCAAAATCTGTCCCAACAGCTCTACAATACATATTATTACCAATTATTATTGGTTTATCAACGTGCCCAAATACACTTTGAAAAACCTATACTAATGAAAGATACTATTTAAAATTAAGACATGGTTTGGAAGAAAAAAAATTATCTTTAAAGGTTTAGCTAATACTTAGTTTTAAAGGTTTAACTGAGTACAGTTAGTACCGATATTAAAGACAGACTCACATTAAAAATGCTGCAGTAGTTTTGGATCAGTTCCTCCACCACCTGAGATCCTGTGACATCTGTTCCATCTGTCTGAAAAAGTGTTGGACCGAACACGATACCAAGGTTTCGTATAGTCATCTGATTCTCATCAGACAGGTGCTGAACACTGACAAAGCAGACATTTCAGGTCAAGTTTTTGGATGTACTACTATCAATAACTACATACTCCTCCTTATGATCAATTCAAATCAATGGAGTACCAGAACAATTCAAAACAACTTTTTAAAGTAGGATAAAAACTCCCGTCTAGTTTTAGAGCTGCTTAGATGTCATCAGAAAGAAAATTATTGAAGACAGAGGACAACTAGTCTTTTATAGTGGTTTGGGTAGTACTTTGTAGGTTTTAAACAGCTGAGCAGGTCAGATGACTTATACCAAACCAGGTGGTGTATGAGTGCTTTGAGTGTTTCTCTGTTAACTTCTGGGAGGTTTGAAAGGAGAATCTGGTATCTATGAATCTTCTCGCTTCTGTCCTCAAGACCTGCCGAGAGTTAAAAAAGTACTTGTTACAATAGTGTTCAACTACTCCCACTTTCTAAGTAGTATTAAATATCTCATCTCACATTACTCCACATTTTATTCACCTGCTGCTCTAATCCAGCTGTCGCTGTTTTCTTGTCCATTAAACACTCCATCTTTGACCTCCCTGAGAAATCGCTTCAGCGTGTTAGCCACGTCATCCACAGAATAGTCTGATTCATGCAGTGTTACACTTCGTGCATTATTTTGAAACCTCTCCTTTGGTCACATGAGAATTAATCCCACTCTTCCGGTAGATTCCTGATGACATCAGTCCTGAAAGAAAGAAATGTGACATTATCTTTGTGTTACAGCATTCATTTGTGACCCTGGACCACAAAACCAGTCTTAAGTCTCTTGGGTATATTTGTAGCAATAGCCAAAAAAAAACATTGTATGGGTCAAAATTATCGATTTTCCTCAGATTCCAGATTTTTAAATAGTTGTATCTCGGCCAAATATTGTTCTAACCATACATCAATGGAAAGTTTATTTATTAATCTTTCAGATGATGTATAAATCTCAATTTTGAAAAATTGACCCTTATGACTGGTTTTGTGGTCCAGGGTCACATTTTAGAAATTTCCGCTTTACTTCCTTCCTTTTAGGAGATAATCACTACATTTTGAGAGGTGTGATTTAATTGGTGGCACCATGAAGAAAGAGGTGTGCATCTAGCACTTTAATTAAAATTTAAGAGAGTACAATAGCTGCCAATCAGCTGCCTGACCAGTAAATAAAATTAACCAGAAAGGTTGGCTGCCCTAACAATCACCTAGATCAGCACAGTAACCACATAGCAACTGTGCAAGAAAAAAGCACACACACAAAAAACACTCAGAAAACCTTAGAAACTGCATAGCAACATTCCAGCAATAACACTGTAGCATCTCTGTGACTCTCGTATATTTCCTTAATTAAACTTTAATTTTTAATTTCTACAACAATGTTTGTGCATTCTTCTGTAATGTCAATGTGTGTTTGTATACCATAACGTGTTATATGGTCCAGGCAGCGGTCAATAGTCACAGGGACACCCAGATCAGTGAGTTGCTGTTGTGATAGTGGCTGATCTCCAGCACCAGATCTCTGCTGAATGAAGGTCTGCCAGCCCACAAAATGAGGCCTTCGGTCAGCCAGCAAATGCAGAGGTCCACCTCTCCACACAAGTACCATGGAGCCAGCACTGTCAGAGAGATCTACATACACATTCGCACTCAGAGTAAATTTATATAGACACCCACATTTTCATACTGTCACATGACTGTGTGTATGTGAGCTGTAACTCACTGAGTGTGAGTAGCTTGCGCAGGTCAATTGCTTGTACATTGTCTTCCAGTAACACCTGCAGTTTGAAGGTGCTCAGGCAAAACCAACCGATGCCATGGTTGCCCTCAGTGCAGCGCAGGCGACCCAGACGATCACAGGTTCCACACATATCAAACAGTGCAGGAGGCAGCACAGCCTGAATGGAGGGAAGAGAAGAAAGGGAGAGAAGTGGGTCAGTTTATTTGTCTCCAACTCCAATATAGTAAAAAAAAATATTGTTCCATCTTTACAGAATAATGCAAGGAAGGCTGCAAGGAAGGAGATATGAATATTTAGAAATTAAAAAACAACAACTTTTTTATGCTTTTGAAACAAGTCTCTTATGCTCACAAAATTATTTGATTAAAAAATACAGTAAAACAGTAATATTACAAATGATTATTATAGTACATTATTGTAGTTTAGTAATATTATAATATGTTATTATTTATAGTAATATTATAAATGTTATTTATTCCTGTAATGGCTAAACTGATACCTTAGCACCCCCTTGTGGGCCAGTTTAAAAAAAAACTCTAGTACAGGGTGTCAAACTCAATTCCTGGAGGGCCGGAGCCCTGCACAGTTTAGATTCAACCCTAATTAAACACACCTCATCCAACTAATCAAGTCTTTCAGGCTTATTTGAAAACTACATGGTATATGTGTTGGAGCAAGGCTGGAACAAAACTCTGCAGGGCGTTATTATATTGGCTCTAATCTAAAGCACTTGTTTGTCCTTCAAATGACAAAAGGGTTGATCACCATGGCAATAGCCCGGATCCAGTTCTTGACGATGCTGCCATCATCAGTTCCAAACAGGTAGACTCTCCCCTCCTCAGAGTACAGCTCAAACGTGTGTTCATAGCTGCCAGCCAATTAGAGAGGACATGGTAAATATGGCATTTCAGAATTAATGTGGTAAAAAACTCATTTAGGATCGAAGGTCAGGGTTTATTACCCATGTTTCCCTGGGCTGTTGACAGACAGGCAGATGATTTCACTGGTCTTCATGCCACCACACTTGTTGTGACTCTGTTCAGTCTTAAAGTAGCTAAACATTCCATCACCAAGACAACACCAACGCTGAGAGAAATCTACAATATTCACCACAATAAGGTTCATACACATACAGACACAAGGCACTCCAACAAAACATATAATATGTTTATAGTTACTCATTTATTTGTAATTGAAAAACACTAGAATTTGCCATGAATACTTGTAGATTAACTCACAGATGTAAGCCTATGGTTGCCGTGATTTTGCCAAGTAAGACATGATCCTGGATCAACATAACTGTCCAAAAATATAGCCATATATTAACCCAATCCCTACCCCTAACCCTAACCTTACCCATAATTTATTGCTAAAAACTGTGTGAAATGATAGCTGATTAACAAGGGTGTAGAAGCACCTAACCCTGATTGTTAAACCTAAAACAGATATTTCCTGAAAAGTTATCCCCCAATTCTGATTGGTTGATAGGAATGTTGTTCCAGGATCAACAAGGATGTTGATCCAGGAACATGTTGTACTTGGTGAAATCACAGTCACCATAAGCCTATAAAGCCTATAGCATGACATTTTACAATTTCCAAAAACAGTTTAAAGGATCATATAATTTAAATGTCATTATAGAAGTTAAACCAAATTGAAATTGTGGTTATTCTACAATTATAAAGTTTTATAATTTTAGATTTATAATTATTTTTTTAAAAATCCACAATTATGTAGGTGCTTTTGCTTTCAAAAAACAAAACAAAGAACTATTCTAGAAATATTAATCATACATTGTAAAAATATTTTGTTGTTGAGCCAAAATCATCACAATTAAAAGAACCAAAGACTTAAACTACTTCAGTCTGTGTGCACTGAATTTATTTAATACACGAGTTTCACAATTTGAGTTGAATTACTGAAATAAATGAACTTTTCCACGACATTCTAATTTATTGAGATGCACCTGTATATTCATTTTATAAGTGGTAAAATCCACTTTTAATTTGAATCAAGGTTCTTGCATAGTACAATGAACGTTTTATCTCAAATGCCAAATAAAATTAGACTTTTGATAATATAAAAGTGTCATTTTAGACTTTTAAGTGTTTTTGGAAGTCAAACACATCCTCACAAACACAAAAAACTTAATGTCATTGAGATTCAGTTGCCAGTCGTCATACAGCAATTTAGGGGCTCCACATACCTGCTTTGGTTTTGTGGTCTGTGATTGGCCGAGTTGATGAGGCGGTCTTAAAAAGATAGCCAGACTGCGATCGAATGGACACATCTTTATCCACTGGCGTAAATGACTCTGATGAACAACAAATCAAGATGAGTGTGAACCTGTGTATCTAAATACATATACATTGTGGTTTTGTATGTTTATTTGTGCACCTGAGTTCAAATTCTGCATAAGTAGCTCCACCTGTACTGTTTGGCCACTGTGTTTGGCCAGAGACAGTGGAGTAGGGAATTCTGGGATACCAGTGTTGCAGCTGATATCCGCCCCACAATTCAGCAGCGAGAGAGTCTCTAACAAATCACCAGACTGCACCGCTGAACACAGAGCCTAACAAACCCAGAGCAACCAAATATGAGAGAAGAACCTTAATTTGTTTTGCATTCACTGTTATTTATTTGGCATTTGTATTGAATTGACTAACACTGTTGAGCGCCTCCTGTTGGCCATAGAGTGTGTGGTATTTGCGATATTTTCCATCTTTGTATTTTGCTGTGATGTGTTCAAGACGTTGCTCGCTGTTTGCGCTCGCACAAAGACTCTCACTCGGGGGAATATTCACTCCCCAGAACTGATTTGCTTTGCCGTTACCCAGCAGCAGAAAAACCTGGCAACACATAATGAGATTCTCATGCATCATCCTGAAAGAGAAAGGCACAATGGCAACTGCAAAGCATAAATATAACTCTCAGATGTAACTGTGGCAACACAAAGATCGGGATGCATTATATTCATTGTACCCTGATGAGATCATCAGTCCACACTCGTTCATCCAGCTTCAAACTGTGAACCTTTGACACGTTCTGGCCCAGACTTCTGTGTGCGCCTGCTATCACACAAATGTGTACATATTTATGCCCACATACAGTACATACATGTTGTGACGAGTGGGGGCGGGGCCGAGAGCAGTGGGAACGGAGCGAGGCCGGTGGAGTAATTGATAATGAGCGACACCTGCACCACTCACCGGTCTCGAGTCCCACGGAGGAGCTCCGGAAGGATAAAAGGAGGAGTTACGACAGTGAAAGACGAGAGAGGACCAGGCCTGGACTTCATTTTGTGTTTGTTTATTTTATTAAAGTTTTGTTTAAGTGTTCGCCGGTTCCCGCCTCCTTCTTCCCGAACTACGAACTTTGTTACACATGTCATTTGTTAATATTTGTGTAAGTGCTTGTATGTACCTGCACATTTTTCACACAGCAGAACACACAGGTTGATTGAAGCCCACTCTGGCATCGAAGAGCTGCAGTCCGCACACAAGCGGTTTGATGGCACACGCCAAATGCTCTCACACAACCCATCACATGACAGAGTGCGACTCACACACTCTTTAAGCACCTCACACCATCTCTGCTTCTCACTCTCTGAATCCACCATAAAACTACAGAGAGAGAAAGAGAGAAACACATACAAATGCAATTAGGGGGCTGGTGCATGTGTTTTTCGTTAATGTAGGTAGTTTATGGTTTCATTAAGTTTACGGTCCTGACAGACCTTGATAAAGTATGGAAAGCACATTGTTTGTGACTGGTATAGTTCAGTGAATCTGCTTGAAGAAACGTCAGGGAATAACACTTGGCACTGCATTTGTTCCTCAACAAAATAAAACCACACACTGGAAAAATCATACTCCTAATCAGCTTTCCAGGAAAAATGTCTAAACATCTATAAAACTAATTTAAGCGGGCTGTTCACTTGTTAAAAAAATAAAAAAATTAATTATTTTATTTTCTGCTCTTGGTCCACATTGTGTATTGAGCCCAGAGCTGCCCACTTGGACAGGAAAAGATTGTCTGACTGGTATGTGAATTGACACTATAAAACAATATTGGAAATGTATACAGACCCTGTGATCAGGCAATCTGATTAGAGTTTCACAATACTGTTATTGTTGTTAACTAAACCTACAACTATTAAAAATTGTGTTCGGTAATTGAAATAAAGCTGAATTCAAATAAAATTAAATGTTTTTTTTTAATTATGTAAGTTTAAAGCTGCAGTCCGTAAGTTTTGCCTCTTTGTCGCCATCTCTGTTTGAAAACCTGCAATTGCAGCTGTGTGCGTAATTATCTTCCTTGCGTGGGAATGTTTTGAGATGAATGTGTGGCAGTCAGTCACCGCACCAGTGTGGATACTGTACTTCGCAATCACAGATTCTAGACTACATCTTGGAATATATGACCCAAATTAGAATTTTCACCAGATATTGTTATCTGAACAAGTAAGTAACAAGTCTGCCACGTTTGTTCTGACCAACTGAGGAAAAAAGCATTACAATAAATCACGTTATTCCAGCTGCTGTGAGAAAAGGCTATAAACGATCGGCCACCTGCAGGATCCTCACAGGCGATATAGCCTAGTGGCCAGGACAACTTCTTTCTGTTTACAGACATGACGTAAAGACGCAGCGCCATGCAAGGAGACAGAGTGATGAAGCCAATCAGCAGATATGGGGATGGTTAGCAGGCCATGATGGTCAGAGGCCAATGGGCGAATTTGGCCAGGATGACGGGGTTACACCCCTACTCTTTTTTGAAGGACATCCTGAGATTTTTAATGACCGCCGAGAGTCAGGACCTCGGTTTAACGTCTCATCCGAAAGACTGTGCTTTTTGTCAGTATAGTGTCCCCATCACTACACTGGGGCGTTAGGACCCACACAGACCACAGGGTGAGCACCCCCTGCTGGCCTCACTAACACCTCTTCCAGACCTCCTTCTTTTGAACACTGGCTGGTTATGTACTTGCTCAAATATTGATTTCGGATCATTTTTAACCAAAAAAAAAAGTTACGGACTGCAGCTTTAAGTTGAAGTACTAAAATAACTATAACTGAAATAAAAAAAGCTATATGAAAAACAAAACAAAAACATTACAAAATTACTAAAACAAACTAAAATTAAAATAAAAACTAATAATATAAAAATAAAAGCTAATTCAAAATATTAAGAAATGCTATAATAGTATATAAAAATAACACTCTTGAACAAGTGCCTTCCAGTTTTGTGCGCAAAATGTGAAAAGCTGCAGTGTTTACCTGAATGCTCTGTACGGAGTGGTGAGCGTGAAAGAGCGCTTGTTTTCTCCATCGCTCACGTTGGCCATTCGCATGTCTAGTTCAGTGATGCCTAAACCCTGAAAATATTCCTATACACAATACATATAATCTATCAAATAAACCCACCAAAACATTTAGAGAGGCATCCATTCACATTCAGACTCACACCTCGTGGCTCCTGAAGAAGAACAGTTTGTCCTTGCTGAAAAGCGTGTAGACTTTGGTGCGTGTCGACAACATCTCCAGGTAGCCCTCAATACTAATATTCACACTTCCGTTCCTAAAGAACAGATTTCGGGGCTCCAGACTATGTTTGCGATCACTCAGAATCTTTTCAATACAACGAGCTCAAATCGCAAGTCTCCGACACTGACCACCTTATCGACAGATCCCAGAAACACCATCCTTTTAGAGTATACTTCCTGTCACAGAGAGACACACAAGGTGTGTTACACAGGTACGTCAAATCAAGTTTACTATCATGGAACGACATTTTTCACAGGGTCTGCAAACAGGACAATAAAGACTCATAAAACAGTGAACAATGCTCCACTGCAAACTTTATACCCTACAGACTACAAATAAATACAAAAACAAAAGGGATACTGTGACGAGTGGGGGCGGGGCCGAGAGCCGTGGGAACGGAGCGAGGCCGGTGGAGTAATTGATAATGAGCGACACCTGCAGCACTCACCGGTCTCGAGTCTCACGGAGGAGCTCCGGAAGGATAAAAGGAGGAGTGACGACCGTGTTGGACGAGAGAGGACCGGGCCTGGAGTTTATTTTGTGTTTTGTGTGCAGCAGTCGTTCGCGATGGGCTGCCGCTTTACTTTCATTTTGTGTTTGTTTATTTTATTTAAGTATTTGAACGTTCCTGTTCCCGCCTCCTTCTTCCCGTGACTACAAACTACGTTACAGATACATATAGTATATATTTGGAAATTTACTTGTTCCTAATTACCTTTGCCGTCATCTAACGCTCACTTAAAGTACATTTTTAAAACCACTATTAAACACTGTTAAATGTTTATATTTAGCGATCTCAAAATGATTTTTATTTTCATACAGTACATTATAATGTTCTGGATCCTAACTTCACCTGTAGTATTCAAAATGACAGTTTAGTTTATAGTGTTTTTTTTATTATTATTTAAACAAAACAGTAAAAATTTTAATATTGGCCATTTAGTGGTTATCTGACATAATTATTGGATAATCGGTTTCAGCCAAAATTGAAAGAGTTCATTCAGTAGTAGTGATGATTATGATAATCCCCGGTTTCACAGACAAAGCTTAAGCCTAGTCACAGACTAAATTGTAAGTCTGAGCTTTTTCAACTTAAAGAAACTTGCACTGATGGTTCTTAAAAGATGTCAGTGCCCTTGATTTGTCTCAAGATGCACACCAGTAATGTTTTTTTAAGGAATGTTTATAAAAATGACTTAAATTGAACTGTGGCCTAATCCTGGCTTAGTTTTAGCCCTGTCTGTTAAACCAGGGGTCCGTTCTTCATACGTGGATTACTCAGTTAGCTGCATTTTATTGTTGATGATTAGACATGAACCAGAATTGTTCAGTTCTTCAAAGCTCATCCCGGAGTTGCTGTCATATCAACGGGTCTGTTAGCTCAAACCTGCTCGGGAGCAGGCTTATTTTACATAAACAGGATTAGATTGTGTCATTTTAAGTGAAGATGATACTGAACGTCTGTCCCAGCCACTGTTATTTTCTTATGTTGTATTATTTTAATCAAAAGTATGATGTGACTATAGCAATAATCAATAGAATGATGATTGTTTCAATATCGGATGTCTCAATACAGACTGTGAGTCTCAGGTGCTTTCCAGTGGACAGTACCAGTGAATTTGGGTGAACCAGAGAACTTTGGGTAACTTCCATGAATATGACGTAAAGCACAAACAAGTATGATATATGTACCATGAGGACACCTGCGCCCAATGAGAGGGTGGAATAAAGGTTATTAAAAAAAATAATAAAATATAAACGGTTACCTGGCAGGATTCCACAATTAGAACACTTTACAAACTTACTAGTGTACCTTATTAAACCAGTAAAAACATTTTTTAAATAAGCTAATTAAATTTTTTTTTTGAAAATAATTAAAATGTTGCATAATCTATAAAAATTGACAAATAGAGATAACAAATCCACTTTAAAATTAAATGAATTGCTAATTACAATACTCTTGACATTGAAAAAAACAAAGCCTGTACAAAAAAAAAGAAAAAGAAAACTAATTGGAAATCATTTAAAAAACGGTTACATATTAGATATTTTATGTAATTTTACTCGTTAGGCTGTTTCCTTGATCTTAATTATATGATGTCATTATGTTGCTGTCTTGCCGCCAGCCAATCACTGCATTGCTGATCATGGTTTTGAGTATCGACATATCTGCCCTTTCCAACGAACATGTCAACACAGAGTAACTTAATCCAGATATTTTAATCAAATCCGCCAGAGATCAGTTATCACGATTAAAAGATCTGGCATCTGTCAAATCATCTCAGATGCATTAAGCAAGGTACGAAGAACAGACCGCAGGCCTATAAGTGCTACATTTGCTTAATCCTAACATCAGACAACTGAATGACTTGCTAAATAGCTAAACATTTTGCTAGTCTGATTTGATCTTTGATTTAAACCGAAACCAAAAGGCTTCAACTTTCATACCCCTTTGATTTTTGTGTTAGTTATCATGGCCTCTTCATTCCAATCATGGTCTGACTTATCATGTGTGTACTGTGAATACTTAACAACTTCCTTTAAGTAAATAAAAAAAGGCAGGCCTTTTTACAGACATTTTGGAAGGACACTAGTGTCTAGTGAACTAGGAAATCTGGTCCACTGGATTTAATCTGAATAGAAGAATCTTGATAATCTTGATTGTTCACGATTATGAAATATTTTAAATCCCTTTTTGATGAAGGCATTTACTCACATTACAGAATAGATGTTGGGATAGACAAAAAACGGACTATTTATTTACGTTACCTTGATGGATTGAAAATATCTCAAATATTCTGAATCCAGCTGCACCCATCGGCGCTGGTAAATCTTCCCACTGAAAATACAAACACGAATATTATAAAACACTTACAAATAATGAAAATATAAACAAAACTACAGGATGTCAGAAAAGTTGTAGAAGGAATTTAAGTCACAATTGTTTCTTACCCTTTCGGAGGAGTTTTCTCTAGCCAGCCAGCTTTAACAATCTGACGGAAATCCTCTGAGAAATCAGGAAAGTCTGTACATCGGATATCAATACTGTCCTCACTAACATAAACAAATTGATATTATTAGAAACAACAGAATAATTCTAATTCCTTTTCCACTGAAGGCTTATGCAAGCACACACTCTGAAATAACTATCCACATAACAGTATTTTTTTTTTCATGCACACACCGTTCTCTCGGAATTACTGTCTCTTTTTTATCCTCTTCAACTTTCAGGTTGTAAAAACACTTCTGCATGTCTCGCAATAGATCCTCCTGCTGGAAAACATTTAACCATTACATAGAACTGTTGATGAAAATGATAAATAAGTACACCATTGTTCAAAGGTTTGGGGTCAGTAGGCAAATCAATATTTTTAATCAGCAAGAATGCATTAAACTGATTGAAAGTGACTAAAAGACATTTATAATGTTAAAAAAGATTTCTTTTTCAAAACTAAATGTTTTAAAATGATAATAAAAATAAATGTTTCTTGAGCATAAAAATTGTAAACAGTCGTATTATTACATTATTAATATATAATAATGTAATGTATATATAATGACCAGCTATCCCAAAGACACCATATACACACTCACAGACACACAATTTACCTTTAAAGCCATGTTCTGGGATTATGTTGTGTGCGCCTGTGAAGAAAGCAGAAGACATGAATAAATTAATTATCAAAGTGAGTGTATCAAACAATAAAAACAAAATAGCAAACCATTTTATATGTTTGAAAAGGAAATGTCTATGAAATAGATGGCAATCAGATCATTTTTCATGGCACAGTTCCAAACCATCATGACATTTCCTTACTAATTTAAAATTTGTTCCTCAATTTTTTTTCTTTAAATGTGACTTATGATAATTATAATTAGTTTTGGGTTAAAATAAGGAAATTTTTGACAGTTTACACAATTGACTCATTACTCTAAAAAACAACAACAATCTTGGGAAAGGTTAACATACTGTATTGTCTACAACATTTGATCTTGTCAACCCTGATGTAAGGCTGTGACCTTAATTATCTCTTCCGCCTCAAACTGATTTACTGTAACAAACTGAATAAAGCCACCAAACCTGATGCACAGCATTACTAAAACTCTCCCAGCTAAAAGGGATAGTTCACCTTCATTTGCTGGTCCCCATTGACTTGCATAGTGTGTTTTTTGTCTTTTTCCCCCATACTATGTAAGTCAATGGGGACCAGCAACTAAAGGTGAACTATCCCTTTAAGAAACACACAACCTTTTAAAGATATCAGAAGTAGCAATACTAACAATAGTCCTTTCAGCACACACAATAATGCTATTCTTCACTGTGGTCAAGTATGGGAAGTAAGTTCAGATCTGTGTTCTTCATGAAACCAAGATGATAATAACTCAAACGTTTTTTGTCCATCCAGCTGGAGTGCAAAAACATACACATTAAAAAGTACTACTATATAGTATGGAAGTATGCGATTTCGGACGCAGCTATGGTCTCCCTTCACCTAGGCTATGTGTTTACAAAAATACACACATGCAGAAATAGACACTCATTCAGTTATGTGGATATTAGAGGAATAAAGGTGTATTTAATAGCAGTTATTGGTCAAATAAATATCTGGTCAAATAAATAATTGGTCGAATAAATATCTGGTATATACACGAACTATACTTAACTGCTGAACAGCTAGTGAGTGATTAAGAAACACTTACATGCACGTGCACACACAAAGGATATCCTTTCTCAAAACAATGTATCTTATTGAAAATTCAATGGTTATGTCCTATAATCATCCTCATTACCATAACCACTGTTAGTGCTATCGATTAAAACTGTGCTACCGTTTAGGATGTTATTAACAGAGAAAATAAGATCATGAAGTTACCTGTGTGCAGCCAAATCTGTGCTAACCAAGCCCTACTGCATTACAAGGCATATATTAAAAACAGGCACGCACACACATACACAGAGCTCTCTTTTGAAAATAAGGAAGTTTATGACTCGGGTAACCATTCCTGCAATTCTTCAGATAACTATATAACTTAACAATTTTTCCTAGCGTCACGGTGCTATCAAACCAGTAATCTCAACATTTGCTGGTCAAACACGTTACTTTTAGAAACTGAAGAAAGCAAGATTATGAATTTAGGTCCACAAAGTCAGAAGACAGTTTTGATCAACTTCATGAATTTGATCAATGTATGAATGTATCAGTAGCACCTGCAGTTTAGAGTACTTACTGCCCTCTGACTGCAGCAGGGATTGTAACAAGAGTTTTGCAGAGTTTTAATATGGCGTTATGAACAAGTAAAAAATTTACTACAGTCCTAGCAGTTACAGTGACGGATATGTTTTTTCAAGTATGAAAGATAGCTAGATTTTTCCTTTTGTATCGGCTAATGTGGTTTTCCGAGTGTTTTAGTGCGTTGTTATGTTAACCAGAGGTGGTAACTCCATCCACGAAATTCAACTACTGTTTCAAACGCGTTAACACTATACGCGCATGCGCGGTAGTGCAGCAAGCGACTGGGTGAGGATGAGAGCGTAGACTGTATAAAAACGGGTGAGAGCTGCGCGCGAACATCAAAACGTTTGTTCAAATCCGCTTCCGCAATCGAAGTGAGTAAGAGTCCCTAAAAAATAAACGCAAATATGCAGAGCAATAAAGTTGAAGAAATCACGGACAAGTTAGAGGGGTAAGTAATCAAATAATCGCATCTGTGCCGCTCACAGTTTTATTAATAAACCTCTGAACTTTGATACCGACCTAAAACTGTCATTTCGTGTAGAGAACATGCTTTAATTGTGTTTTTTTCTATCGCAGCTATCTGTCTATAGACACAGAGCAGATGGACAAATACTACAGGTAAAACAATATGCAGATTAATCTCTTAATTTTAGTACTTATGTAACACCGTGGATATTTTTCATGATGTACCCTCAAAGGGGCACCTTTGTACCTTATCTACCCTTAAGCGTGCGTACTTGTATGGTACTAATATGCTCCCTTTTAGGGGTAGAGAAAGTGTACCTTTGAGGTTACTGACATAGTAAAGAGCTCAAATAAAATTTTAGTACATTTTACTTCTGACAGTGTAAACAAAAAAGGCCTATGAAATGTAAAATAAAAATTGCTTTCAAATATAATGTTAAGTGAGTATAATTACTGATTTTATACTTTTAATAATTTAAAAGATCAATTTAGTTTAGATGTCTCGGTATTGATATCGACGATACTGGGATCGAAATTGAAATGAGGTATCACCCACGTTTTATTCTTTTCACTTTTTTAGTTAAGTGAAAATATCTCATCATAGGTTTGCTTAAAGTTGTGGCTACAGAAAAGTAATTAAACATTTAATCCTTAATTAGTCGTAATAAAAAGATACAGTTCATAGACAATAGCAGGATATGTTGTTACCAGGGGTGCACATAAGTTTTTTGGCCTGGTTCTCATGAGAGCACCTGGAGATTTGGTTTGGTACTCACACTGCACATAGTGTGACTCATTAAATATAACTATAAAAATAAAATAATTATTAATAGTGATAATAGTATTATTGCATTTATTTATTTTGTATTTTAATAAAATAAACAAAATAATCAGTGTGATAATACTATTATATTTAAAAATAAATTGAGTATAAAATAAAAATTGTTATTTTATAGTACACTTAAAAATACAATGCTAATATTAACTTTTTTTAAATGAATTTTCATCATTTTCAAACCTAAAATCAGCAAGCTTTTATTTAGGCATGTAAAGTACATGTGCTGCAGAGTGAAGCGCGTCAGTGAATGAAATGTCAGTTTTACATTTTGCTTTGAAACTGCAGCGCATTGCCTAGATTTAAGCTTTCGGTTTGAAATCTTATACAGTATTACAGTTAGTCGATCTAAAACAGTGATTGTGCATTAACAGCTGTCAACCATGTCGGTATGCAAATGAGTGGTCTGAACATATTTAAACACCGCATTTTTTTATTTTGGTCGCACATGCGCACCTGAGTACCACTTATGTGCACCCCTGGTTGTTACATTATTTGGGGTAGGCTATCACAATAGAATTTATTGTAAACAATTTTTAGCAAAGTGATTATGGATCAGCTAAAATGTATAAGGCAACACAAAAATATTGTTTTAGCCAATAAATATTGTATATAATGAAATGTGTAAATTTAAATTAAAACACGTCTGACTACTTGCCCTGACCTGATGTAAAAAAAACAATTTTTTTCTACAACATCTTGATGTTGGGAAAATGTAATGTCCATTTACACATGTACAGTTCATCTACTTTGAGTTTGACTACAAAAAAAGTGTTATGCCCCCAGTTTTACAGACAAGGCTTAAGCTAGTCCCAGACTAAAATGCATGTTTGAGCTGTCTCAACTGAAAATATCTTGCTCTGACATATCTTAAAATATGTCAGTGTCATTGTTCTGTGTCAAGATGTACAAATGTAATGTTTTCTTCTATGGCATTTTTGTAAAAGTTGCTTAAATATCTTAATTTGACTAAGGCCTAGTCCTGGCTTAAGCTAAGCCCCGTTTGTGAAACCGGGCCTTAATGTGGTTGATATTAGTATGTGGGTGGAATTGTTTGTTGTTGTTCCTGTGTAACCATTTTTATTATTTTTGCAGGTACCGACAGGAGGGGAAGGAGGCTGCCATGTGTGGTGATCTGCCTCATGCCCTTGAGCTGTTTCAACTGGCTTACCAGCTGCAGCCGAGTGACAAGCTGAAGAAACGGATCCAGGCCATACAGGGTCTCATTCAGAGAGATGAGGAGGAAGATGAGGAGGAAAATGAATTTGTGGATGTGAATAATAGTGGATTGAAGCTTTATAAAGGGCTCTACGACAAACTGTATGACCATCAGAAAGAGGGTGCGGCATTCCTGTACAGTCTCCACCGCGACGGAAGGAAAGGAGGAATCCTGGCTGATGACATGGGCCTTGGCAAGACCATTCAGGTCATTTCATTTTTGTCAGGGATGTACGATGCAGAGTTGGCCAATCATACCCTGTTAATCATGCCTACCTCGCTCATAAAGAACTGGGTACGTGAGTTGAACAAGTGGACTCCTGGCATGAGGGTGAAAGAGTTTCACGGTGCCAGCAAAGCTGAGCGGAACAGAAACCTGGAGCAAATCCAGCGCAGAGGAGGAGTCATCATTACCACCTACCAGATGCTCATCAACAACTATGAGCAGCTTGCATCATATGACCAACATGAGTTCGAATGGGACTACGTCATCCTGGACGAGGCCCACAAAATCAAAACCTCATCCACTAAAACGGCTAAAAGCGCTCACACCATCCCCGCTAGACATCGTGTGCTACTGACGGGCACTCCAGTTCAGAATAACCTACAAGAGATGTGGGCTCTGTTTGAATTTGCTTGCCAGGGGTCGCTTCTGGGAACCTACAAAACATTCAAAACTGAGTATGAGAATCCAATCACACGTGCGAGGGAGAAAGACGCCACTCCAGGAGAGAAAGCTCTTGGATTGAGGATTTCTCAGAACTTGATGGACATCATCAAACCTTATTTTCTCAGGCGGACCAAAGCAGATGTTCAGCACAAAAAGCATAAACGTGAAGAAGGCTTTGAAGACGAGGAAGATCAAGAGAACAAATGTCCAAATGCTGGCAAAGGCATTGAAATGCCATCGCTGACGCGAAAGAACGATCTCATCGTGTGGACGTACCTCAGCTCAGTGCAGGAGGACATTTATGAACAGTTCATCTCGCTGGACCATATTAAGGAGTTGCTGACGACTAAGAGGTCGCCACTATCTGAGCTTATGGTGTTAAAAAAGCTCTGTGACCATCCCAGACTCCTGTCTAATCGAGCTGTGACTCAACTAGGCCTGGAGCAAGGTTCTGCCTCTATCCATCCAGATGATGAGACTGAGTCGGCTGTGAGTCAGATCAATAACCTCTCAGATGACACTTTGGTTGCAGAGTCAGGGAAGCTGCAGTTTCTCGTGTCTCTAATGGAATGTCTCCGTGAAGAGGGTCATCGGACCCTGATCTTCTCCCAGTCGAGGAAGATGTTAGACATCATGGATCGTGTCCTGTGTAACAGAAATTTTCGCCTTCTGCGCTTAGATGGCACAGTGACGCAACTAGCAGAAAGGGAGAAGCGTATCAAGTTGTTTCAGACAGACAAACGCTACACAATCTTTCTTCTCACCACTCAGGTGGGTGGAGTCGGCATCACGTTAACTGCAGCAAACCGTGTCGTGATCTTTGACCCCAGCTGGAACCCCGCAACAGATGCTCAGGCTGTGGACCGTGCCTACCGAATTGGCCAAACCGAAAATGTCATCATCTATCGACTCATCACCTGTGGCACTGTGGAGGAGAGAATCTACCGCAGACAGGTAAAAAAAACACTTTGAATCACAAAAGGATGTACAAAAACTACAAACTAATCAGGGCTTGAATTTCGGCGCATGATTCTACTGATTCCCGCAGTTTCCGCGCTTGTAACGCAGGAAATTCCTGCAAATATATAAACGGCCAAATAAATGCCCGTCTTGATGAGTATTCACGTAAACAGTCGATTTATACTAAACACTGTCGGTAAATAGGCTATTAAGCGAATGTAAACAGTTGAGAAACAAAACTTATGTGTAACAGTTAGTGCATGAGGTCTTAAAGAGACAGCAACCTAAATAAACCTGCTGCTGTCTGTCATTAATGTTTATTCTGTACCTGAATATTACTGTTATACTTACCTGCAAAACTTAAAGCACAGTTCATTTTAGTTGTAACTTGTTATTGTATTTGTTTGTGCCATTGCTTGTCATTTATGATCTATTCTTATTTTATTACTGACTGTTTACTTGTCTTTTTTTTAATTAAAATAAATTCAATTCAGAGTTTGAATTCAAAGTTATTTTTAAGTATCTTTTTCACAATATAAATATGAATCAACAACATTATAAATTGTAAAACACAAATACACTGGGTGACGAAACATTTAGGTTGGATGATTGTAGTTTAAAAATATTTCTAAAAAAATACCCTAACTCCCTCCTCAAATTAAAAAAATCCCCCCCATAAGAGCCACCTAAAGGGGGAATTCCCCCCCCATTTTCAAAAACAAAATTCAAGCCCTGCTAATAACAAGCAATGCCTTATGTTTCCATATGGATGTTTTGCCAATAGTCATTCTTTAAGGTTGTTGTGTGGGTATTCTCTTTAAAAAAAAAAAAATTTTTAAAGAAAATATGAACTAATAAAACTGTACTCTTTACATTCATATTATACATGTTTGTTTTTAGTCCACTTCAGTTGTGATTCTGTCAGTCCATTTTACATTCACACTTTTGTTTTTGGAACACAATTACTTTGAATATAATAATAATAATAATAATAAATTATAACATTTCAAGAACTTCATTATATTAATTATTATTTCTGTTATAAAAAAAATCAAGACATACATGTATTGTTTTTTTCTAATAGTACTGTTGAACTTTAAAATAAAAAATGATATTATTTATTAATTTGTTGTTGTTTTTGTTATTGTTGTAATTATTTTTATTTCATCCTATATCTGCAGGTGTTTAAAGACTCTCTCATCCGGCAGACAACCGGCGATAAGAAGAACCCTTTTCGTTACTTCAGTAAGCAGGAGCTGCATGAAGTGTTTAAACTCGAAGACACCCGCTCGTCCACCACTCAGCAGCAGCTACAGGCAATGCACGCACACCACCGCCGCTCTGACACCAGCCTGGACCAGCACATCGCTCGCCTTCACACCATGGAGATGTTTGGCATCTCTGATCATGACCTCATGTTCACTAAAGAGGTGGCAGCTCATGAAGATGACCCAGAGGATGAAGAGTCACATAAGTACATACAAACACGTGTCCAGAAAGCACAAGAGCTTATGCAGGCGGAATCAGAACTGCATGGCCAGCTTATGGACAGCGTGTCCCAGAACACAGAACCCGCTTGGCTCATGCAAACAGGGCAGCCGAAATCTGCTAGTAGAGACCACCCAGCCCCTCCACGTAACAAAAACAAGCCGGTGACAGTGGATCTGACATACGACTGCTTCGATGAGCCAGACCTAGAGGAAGAGGAGCAGAACTTTCCAACAGTTGAGGCCGCGGAGGTGGAAATTGTAAGTAAAGAAGTGCAAATTGTAGATGAAGAAGACCAAGTGAAAAACGAGTTGTATGATAATGGTGCATCAGAGAAACAAAACTCTGTGCACGACTTGCCAAGTCCTTCTCGCCATTTTCCAAAGTTGGAAGAACTTTCAATAGCATCTGATGCCCTTGATAACCAGGAGGTTCAGGTGGACAAGCCCAATTCGACGGTGCTTTCGTCACCCCAATCTCCACATGAGGCCACAGCAGGAGAGTCTTTTAAAGCAGAGGCGGAAATGCTTCAGGGAAACTTCAACTTGCAGCTGGAGGACAGTGTAGATATGTTCTCCGTTGAAGAAGAGAAAGTTTGTGATGTGGAGGAGTCACTAGCAAAGGAAAGTCCTGAGTTTCAGCTTCAGATGGATGTCAGTGGAGAAAGGCTGGAAGAAGCAAGTATCCATGAAAGCAGACAATATGGTAACCAAAGCAATGGTGAAATCAGTAACTGTAACAACAGTGAGATCTTCAACCCTAACATTGGTGAAGTCAGCAAGCATGAATCTCTTCTGAGAATCCGTTCTGCTCCAGACACACCTGCGGAAGACTCCTTTGTGCATTCCGTTCGGAGAAAGAAAAGGCAGATCATTTCTGATACTGATGAAGAAGAGGAGGAGTCGGAGAAGCCATGTTTAACAAGCAGTCCATTGGCTGATGGCCTCAGCAGGCTGGTCTCTTCAACACCGAAATCCACTTTGACTGACGGCGGCCGACTCCGGCGCAGCTTGAACACGTCCGTGGCATCAAGAAGGTCCTTCATAGTGTCCATGCTGGAGAATGAGTCTGATGAGGAGTCAGAAGAGCCCAGCGAAAATAAAACCAATTTCTATGAGACATCTGAAGCCAGTGAAACTCACGCAGATGAATCTGTGGTGGAGGAGGAGGAGCCCAGTGGAGGCAAAACCAAATCCTATGAGACCTCTGAAGCCAGTGAAACTCACGCAGATGAATCTGTGGTGGAGGAGGAGGAGCCCAGTGGAGGCAAAACCAAATCCTATGAGACCTCTGAAGCCAGTGAAACTCACGCAGATGAATCTGTGGTGGAGGAGGAGGAGCCCAGTGGAGGCAAAACCAAATCCTATGAGACCTCTCAAGCCAGTGAAAGTCATGCAGATGAATCAGCAGTGGAAGAAGAGGAACCCAATGGAGATAAAACTGAATCCTATCAAATATCTGAAGCCAGTGAATCACAAGCTGATGAGTCGGTGGTGGAAGAAGAGGAACCCAGTGGAGGCAAAACCAAATCCTATGAGACCTCTGAAGCCAGTGAAACTCACGCAGATGAATCTGTGGTGGAGGAAGAGGAGCCCAGTGAAGGCAAAACCAAATCCTATGAGACATCTGAAGCCAGTGAAACTCACGCAGATGAATCTGTGGTGGAGGAGGAGGAGCCCAGTGGAGGCAAAACCAAATTCTATGAGACCTCTGAAGCCAGTGAAACTCACGCAGATGAATCCATGGTGGAGGAGGAGGAGCCCAGTGGAGGCAAAACCAAATCCTATGAGACCTCTCAAGCCAGTGAAAGTCATGCAGATGAATCAGCAGTGGAAGAAGAGGAACCCAATGGAGATAAAACTGAATCCTATCAAATATCTGAAGCCAGTGAATCACAAGCTGATGAGTCGGTGGTGGAAGAAGAGGAACCCAGTGGAGGCAAAACCAAATCCTATGAGACCTCTGAAGCCAGTGAAACTCACGCAGATGAATCTGTGGTGGAGGAGGAGGAGCCCAGTGGAGGCAAAACCAAATCCTATGAGACCTCTGAAGCCAGTGAAACTCACGCAGATGAATCTGTGGTGGAGGAGGAGGAGCCCAGTGGAGGCAAAACCAAATCCTATGAGACCTCTCAAGCCAGTGAAAGTCATGCAGATGAATCAGCAGTGGAAGAAGAGGAACCCAATGGAGATAAAACTGAATCCTATCAAATATCTGAAGCCAGTGAATCACAAGCTGATGAGTCGGTGGTGGAAGAAGAGGAACCCAGTGGAGGCAAAACCAAATCCTATGAGACCTCTCAAGCCAGTGAAAGTCATGCAGATGAATCAGCAGTGGAAGAAGAGGAACCCAATGGAGATAAAACTGAATCCTATCAAATATCTGAAGCCAGTGAATCACAAGCTGATGAGTCGGTGGTGGAAGAAGAGGAACCCAGTGGAGGCAAAACCAAATCCTATGAGACCTCTGAAGCCAGTGAAACTCACGCAGATGAATCTGTGGTGGAGGAGGAGGAGCCCAGTGGAGGCAAAACCAAATCCTATGAGACATCTGAAGCCATTGAAACTCACGCAGATGAATCTGTGGTGGAGGAGGAGGAGCCCAGTGGAGGCAAAACCAAATCCTATGAGACCTCTGAAGCCAGTGAAACTCACGCAGATGAATCTGTGGTGGAAGAGGAGGAGCCCAGTGGAGGCAAAACCAAATTCTATGAGACCTCTGAAGCCAGTGAAACTCACGCAGATGAATCTGTGGTGGAGGAGGAGGAGCCCAGTGGAGGCAAAACCAAATCCTATGAGACCTCTCAAGCCAGTGAAAATCATGCAGATGAATCAGCAGTGGAAGAAGAGGAACCCAATGGAGATAAAACCGAATCCTATCAAATATATGAAGCCAGTGAATCACAAGCTGATGAGTCGGTGGTGGAAGAAGAGGAACCCAGTGGAGAAACTTTCAACTCAGAAGAGTCCGAAAGTCACGAGGGGCTTGAAGAGGTGGAAGAAAGTGTAGATTCAAGAAGATACCAGGAGGAAGAAGAATGGCACAGCGCCCTGCTTGAATCCACTGCTGATGTTGAACTAGACTCCAATGAAATGATGGACCAGTGTGCCCCTAAAACATTCCCTCCGGAAACACACATTCTTCCTGTTAGTTCCACAAGCAGTGATGTGACTGCTGCTAAACCCTCTGAGAACACGTATGAGATGCTGGTCCTGTCTGGGAAACAGTGTTTGGCAGAAGGGAGGAAGCAAGAGGCTCTGGATTTCTTTCTAAAGGCCATAGACATTAATACTGGTGATGCTGAGATCCAGCTCTTGATTATTCAGTTGTACAGGCAACTTAGCCAATAGGGAAATTAAAACGTGCACAACTATGTGATGTTTTATTAACAAATTTCAGGAGGAGCACGCGCAGATAATTAACACAGCCAGTCCATCATCAGTAATTACACCATCTATCCAATCAGCACAAGAGAGAACCTCTATAAATAATCAAAGCAGCCTTACCTTCATTATCTCTAGTCTTACAGCAAAAACCTACAAATCAGCTCCATTAAGAGTTATCTAAGTGGAATCCAATTTTTCCACAAGCTCTTATACGGTTCACCCTCACCCCAGATAGCCAATTCTCAGACCTCCCTACTCATCAAAGGTATCCAAAGAGCCCATCCCATCCGTCCAGACACCAGGCAACCCATAACCTTACAAATATTGACCAAATGTATTTCTACCCTCCGCAGAGGTTATCATTCCATTCACACCGCCCGCACGCTTGATGCCATGTTCATCCTGGCTTTCTTCGGTTTTCTCAGATGCTCTGAGCTCGCTATCACATCTAGCTTCAATCCAAACATCCACCCCACTTTCTCCGATCTAGCAGTGCTGGATGACGAAACCATCTCTTACTTCATTAAGCAAAGTAAAACAGACCAGACCAAGAAAGGCCATTTCATTTTTATTTTCAACCTACAATCACCCATACTACCATACCAAGCCCTCCTAGCCTTTGTCCAGCTCAGGAAATCACAGTCCAAACTCCCATCCGACCCCCTTTTTACAGACGACTCCAACCGCCCCGTCACTCGTTTCTGGTTTCAAAAGCACCTTAAATCCATTCTACTCCTATCCGGTACCCCAGCTGATAATTTTTCCAGCCATTCATTCCGAATTGGCGCAGCAACCACAGCGGCCCAAAAAGGCCTCTCCCAGCAGCAGATACAAGCACTCGGTCGCTGGTCGTCAGAAGCTTTCAAGAGCTACATTCGATCGGACCGCTCCCACATCAAGGAAGCCCACCGAACCCTCATCGGCCAACCCCTTTGATGTCAGTATAGCCCCGGTCACTCAAACTTCAGACCCACCATAGTTGACCCCCTTTTTCATCACCTAATCCATCTATAACGACCCATCCCCACTCCAGCCATCCCAGCAGCACCCACTCCCGCAGGAGCCATACATAAATTCCCACACTGCCGCAGCAGTGCCCGCTCCCGCAGGAGCTTTTCCATATTTCCCCACTGCCGCAGCAGTTCCTGCTCCCGCAGGAACTTTGTTTCAAACTCTTCAAATTATCATAGTCTGACATATACAATAATTGTGGAGAAAAAATAAATACATTTTCAGAGGTTTCGTAGCTTGTTTCCTGGATGATTTTTCTGCGTTCCAGATTTGAATCTACATTATAGAATTGTATTTCCTGAATATCAAACCTTAGCTGTTCCAAGTTTTTTTTCCCATTAACTTTATTTTCTGTGGTAACTGACCCTGTGTCACAGATGTAGTATATGCAGTCTATAAATACTTTGTTTTCTTGCAAAATACTTTTCTGCCGAAGTAGTTTAAGTGCATTACAGTAAGATTACTGAAAGACGGTACTCTTATCATTGTATTTATTACATAACATGAGATCAGAATTAGTTTTGATAAAACAAAGATCAGAATTACAAAGTAACAGGGATGATAGGCCGTTACAGATGAATTATTAGTGAGCATAAATTATTTTATTAATTTCTTTAATATAAACTCATTCTTGGGATTAAAATTTATTGACGGCTAGAACTAAATTCAGAGACAATTCTATCAAGCACAGGAGCCATGAGCTTGTAAAGACAGTTTATTGGTTTATTTCTAGGCATATAATTATGGCTTGATGCTCATGCCACCATGCACATCATCTACAGTAATCACAACTTCACTGCTGTACTGTGTTTAGAGATTGAAGCTGAGACACTTGGGGAAGTTCAGAAGTTCCCTGCAGGCTAATTAAACAGTTTTTCAAGTAAGCTTTTTTTGTGCATCCACACTATATAGAACAATTAAACCACAAAGCCGTCAACTCTCATACCCACCCACTCCTAACATGTACACCTGCAACACCCATAGACTATCACACCAATGGGTTTTTGGTTTGGACCACAATCTTTGGACCACAAATCTTGAATCTTTCTTCAATGTTAAGGAATAAAGTCAGGACTCACAATATAACTGGTTTACATTTGTCAAGAACTTCTGAGACTGAAACTACACTGTTAAGCACAGTGATGACACCGGAAAAATAATGTGACACTAATATTGAGTTAATTACTGGTAAACTAGGGCTTTAAAATGGGCTTACCGCCTTTAATTCTTTATAATATACATGCTGTATTCACTGATGGTCATATTTCTCTAATGTGCTAATGTCCTGCGGAACAAGCATTTAATAGCAAAATTAGGGGTTCAATACAGTGATGCAATGCAGGAAATGTTAGTTGAGCTTAAAATACACAGCAATTACTCAACAAAACAGTTTATAATAATACTGTTACAAATGAGAGAGAGAATCGACTTGCAAAGAAACCTTTCTATCATGTATTTCTAACTACAAAGAGTTATTATTTCACACTATTTCATACTTCATACAGTTATGCTTCCTGAAATATAAGAGTAACCAATCAGTGTTCTGTCTCTATCCAGTGATGACGATGTCATTGGAAAATGTTGAACTCTGGCATAAGATACCTTCATGTCCAAACCCTCTTACCAGCAATTTTGGCCATCCACATCTGTACGTATATAAACATACACACAACACACACGTCTAGTGAACATTTCACACATGAATTAAATTCTGTCCATAATATCGAACCACAGCTTCAATACACATTGGTTTTTGTGCTGTAAAGATTACAGGCAGAAGGACTTCATTTTTAATGAGGACAACATTGAAACTAGACGGACAAATTTCACACTCATGCCCAGCAGTGTTTCTTTCCTTTTTTGTCAAAAGAGATGAGTAGTTATCCCATTGCAGTCAGCTGCACCAATGTAGTCTGTCACATTACCTGGTAAATGAACAGAAATATATCATGTTTATGATGACAAATCTATATGAAAATATGAACAAAACATGTTTATCTAACTGGAACTTACCAGTCAAGAATTGTGAGGAACTTTATATACACTATAGCTCAAAACTTTGGAATCAGTAAATTTTTTTATTAAAGAAATTAATACCTTTATGCAGAAAGGATGATTAAATTGATCAAAAGTAACATTAGAGATATTGACATTGATACAAAAATGCTGTTCTTTTGAACATTCTATTCATCAAAGAATCCTGAAAAAACTAATATTTTGAGAAGCACAACTGTTTTCAACATTGATAATAGTCAATAAATAGTCTGTAAAAGTCATACCGACTCCAGACTTTCGAATGGTAGTGTAGATCTGTTACTGCTTACTATCTATTTGCATGCAAAAGTATACAAATTATGTTCAACCGACTTTGTACCTTATTGTACATGGTGTTTGTCAGAGGATGGAGGGATGAGTTTAGAATCGGATCCAGGGCTACAGACCCCTTCTATTAGATTCTTGTTGCAGTCACCCAAGCTAGCAGCAGGAGAGAGTCTGGGATAAGCTACTTGTCCTGTCAGATCCAACAGGTCCTCTAGAGCACGCATGTTATTCATTCCATTCTGCTGCGGAGAGTTCACTGGGGAGAATTCTGGGATGGAAATTAACTCCTCCCTCGAAACAGGGCTGAGAATAGAAAAAAAAAACAAAGAAGACCACAATATTCCCAGTAAATATGAGTTACTGTAGTTGGGCCTCATATTCCCCAAATGTTGATAATTGGGCAATATCTGTTCAGAATAATGAATTGTATACCGAAGATACCAAATATACAAAAATGTACATGTCATGAAATATATTTTTACAATGAAGAATGTTTTTAAAATGGCTAAATATTTTCTTAAAATTTAATATGGAATTTATATAGGCCTATTCGTTTATATGAATTTAAATTGTATTTTATATTTACTGTGTAATATAATATATCGTGTAATATATATCTACATATTCTTATTTTATTTACATTTACAACTGTTTGTTTTTTAACATTTTCATTTGTTTGTCTTTTTTCTGCTTTTCTTCATCGATTTTGAAAGATACTGTATATATACCATCTTGTTCAAAGTCTGCCTACAAATCAGGTCTCAGTAATGATTACATTACATATAACAATTAAGGAGATGATAGATTGCTGCAGATCAAGTATTAGTCTGTGTAAAAATCATAAATGCATTTTATTCTATTTTTTTTTTTTTTTTTATATAACCTTTTGTTTTACTGTGATGCAGTTCCTACCTGGTCAGTGTAGGGCAGTCCAGTGTACAGGATATGTTGACACAGTCACTGTGTCAAACTCACCTAACCTCCATGTACTGCACTTCATCTGCAGAGTCCTCTGCCGCTCCACTCTTCCCCTCCAAAGTGTCCAGACGAATAAGAGGCAGAGGGGGTTTTGACTCTTGCAAGGAGGTAAATGAAGAGGGTAGGTTGTCATTCCCTCCCTCCTTTGATTTCACCTGTGTTATCGTATGTCTACCGGCCTGAGTGAAAGTCTTTGCTTGTGGGACAGTTACCGTTGAACTCCCCTGTCCATTGGAATGGGGGATGTCTGATTTCTTCCCAGTGATATCCTTCCTGGGTCCCTGAGCTGTGGCCTGCCCATTCATTTGTACAGGATCAGCTGTTTTCACTTGGTTACTGGCCTCTTGTTTGGCCACCTGAGTGATAGTTTGGCATTTTCCATTGGCCAGGTAGTTTTCCTGTAATTCATGAGTGGGAATATTTGTAGGTACTTTCACTTGGGTGTAAACTTGGGGTTTACTGTCTGTCATCACAATACTCTTAATATTTGCTACTGTGTTTTCAGGCGAGCTCTTCAGCGGGGTTACCTGCACCTTTGCTGCTGATGTGTCTTCTCGCTTTATCTCTTCCTTCACTTGTAAACTTTGTGGCTTTACCTGCTCGCTCTCTTGTCTAATAGTCTTGGCATTCTCTTCACTTACCTTTCCTTTCTCTTCTGTTTTCACTGCAGTAGAGTTAATGTTCACTTGGCCGTTCAAGAAGGGATTTTTTGCGGGCATGTGAGCAGGTGACTTCATCTGTTCATTCGAACATCCATTCTCTGGTCTTTTCCCTGGACTCTCCTGTTTGTCGATCTGGCCATGCACAGAGGTTGTCTGAATGGGGTTGGCCTGAGATTTGACTTCAGAACTTGAGGTCAAATGGTTACCACCTGAAAAAAAAAAATGTGTTGGAGACTGTTATAATAGTGAATAATATTTTTAGATTGATATCAGTCTGCAAATTTTTAACAGATGTCAAAGGCTCACATTTTTTAAAGCGAGGTGAGAAAAAAACACAGATATATTACATGTATTTGGCTTTATTGAAAATATAGTAAAAATTGTGAATTTAAAATACCTTTTTTCTTTAATATATTTTAAAATGTAATTTAGTCCTGTAATAGCAAAGCTAAATGTTCAGCAGCCATTTCTCCAGTCTTCAGTGTCATATTACCCTTAAGAAATCATTCTAATTTGCTAATTTGGTGCTGAAGAAACATTTCTTATTATCAATGTTAAGAACAGTTGTGCTGCTTAATATTTTTGTGGAAACCATGATATACTTTTTTATGGTTCTTTGATGAAAGGACAGTTCAAATAATAATATTTATTTTAAATATATTTTTGTAAAAATGTAAAAGTTTTTACTGACACTTTTGTTCAATTTAATGCATCCTTTCTAAGTTTTATAGTGTATATTAATTATATATCCAAAACTGACAGAAATGCCCACAGATTTACTATAAAGTTTCTAGCACAAGACTACAAAACATTTAACATTTGTTATGCAACGCATGCTCATAAATACCTGAGTCACGGTCAACAACTGAACTGAACACTTTCTACACTGGTTATTTTTCTTATTATGATTCATTACATGCATTATGTCACAAACACATCTTTCTAAAACACCTAATACAGTCAAAAACCACACAAATTACTGCAATGTGAAGCAGAGCAGGCAGACTAAATATAGTCAGTGCAGTCTTTGAATAGATCACCTAGAACACAACCTATGACAGTGAATACGATCCCCTGCTGCCCTCTCCTGCCGCTGCTGTAGATAGTGCAGCGATGGAAAAATACCAGCAGGCCTGCTGACACATTAGCAGTATATACACATTTGCCTCTAGGGGAGAACAGTCTGAAACTGACTATGACTGGCAGTAGTGAACACTTTTAGATGCATTCACAAAAATAAGCAACCCTACACACATGGGAATCATTTGTAAGGATAGACACAGAAAAATAACACCCAATAAAAATTTAAAATGTAGTTTTTAACATGGATTTCAACCATGTTTGGTGTGTGATAGTAAGTGCGAGAGAGAGCAGGGTTGAGTCCTACCTGGAGGAGAGATGGGGTGGGAGACAGGAGATAAAGGCTCTGGGCTGTCCTCTCTCTGTGTGAATATCAGGTCATTCTGTTACTTTACCTTTCAGAGCAATCATTTCCGCTCTACTTTTTTTTACTTAACACAAAAAGGGGGTATTTGCGTCACATCCACATGGACGGTAATCCATGTAGGTATTTGTCTCAACTGTACAATGCTTTGCCTAATTTAACTGATTACTTTTTTTGTGAAAGTCACGCTTTACTACTGTACAGTGTAGTACACATACTGTATTCTACTCACTGAAGACACTAAACAGTTATAAAGTTAAAGCGATGGATGGTTTGTTTCTTACTGATACCTTCATCTCGCCGTCACCCTTCCTGGTTCTCTTCATTATTTCTTCAATTCTCTGCAAGGAACATTTTAAACACATTTTAGTCTGTATTTTTCTATGCACATTTTTTAACGTTGATTCAAAAGTAAGAGTGGATGAAGTAACTTAAAAAAAAAATTTTATTCTTCGCCATGTGAAATGTAAGGTTTATAGCTGGTAAGTGTTAAATAAATTTAAAGGGATAGTTCACCCAAAAATTACAATTCTGTCATCATGTCTCATAAGACTTTTGTTCATTTTCAGAATATATATATAAAGGCATTTTCAATTAAACTTGTGAGATTTCTGTCCCTACATTGAAAGTCTATTCACCCAACACGCTGATGCTTCAAAACATTCATAAACAGATTGTAAAAGAAATCCAAATGAGCAGTTTAATCCAAGTCTTCTGAAGAGACACAATCATTTTATATGATGAACAGTTTTATATTTGGCTTTTATTCACATATAAACACTGATCAGCAAACAATGTTTACAGCATTCAAATTTGGTCAGTTCCAGCATGCTTGCTTGATGGGCAAGAACCAATGAGGTTGACTCTCACGTGTCACGCCAGCACATTTGAGCTTCCACAAGAACCAATGCGGTTTGATCTCAAGTATGCTTGAGCTTCTGTTTGCTGATCAGTGTTTATATATAAATTAAACCACTTGATTAATATGGATTTATTTTATGATCTCTTTATGAATGTTTAGAATGATCAGAGTTTTGGGTGAACAGAGGGATAGAAATCTCTCAGATTTCATTAAAAATATTTTCATTTATATTCCGGAGACGAATTGAATGATTCCTTTGGGTTTGGAAAGACATGAGTAAATAATGACAGAATTTTCTCTTTAATTGATAGCACTATCACATATTTTTCCATATTTATTAACTTTATGCCCGGCCCTTACAAAGTAGTGATTACAATGAAGTGGTCAGTGAGGTTTGAAGTTTACAGTTAGATAAAATTTGCCTAAATGGTATAATCTTTTGCTCCACTGCATGTCCTACTTCTGCTCTTCTACTATGTAGTGTAGTATACAGCTGATCTGTGCAAAGTTGCTTACTGTGGCTTGCTGCTGGTCGTACTACCTTTTTTCGTTGTTGTCTTTCCTGTTCCTCCTGCTGTTTGAAAATCTCTCTCTCCTGCCGCTGACGCTTAGCATCCTTCTGAGCACGAATCTCTGCCTCCTCTTTCTATTAAACACAGACACAACTGAAGGCTAGGAGTCTACAGACAGAAGATCAGAGAGGAACGACAGAATGACAGACAGACTGATCTTCTGACCTCTTTCTCCATCTGGGCCTGAAGCTCCTTCTCCTTATGTTTTTTCTCCTCCTGCTCTCTCTTCTTCCGTTCCTGCTCATGTCTACATTTCTCCTCCTCAGCTTGACGAGCCTTCTCTTCTTGTCGAGCTCTTTCCTCCAGCTGCCTCTTCTTAAGCCTCTCACTCTTTAGTCTGAAAATCACACACAGACCAACACAGTCTCATGAGGAAACGTCACCCTAGCGCCTTTTATCCAGCACCCACAAAATGTTAACACAGTTATGTGACGCATACTCATTATAAATGTCTGAGTCACGTTCACAGCAAGCACTGAACACTTTGTACACTAGTTCAGAGAAATACATTGTCAGTCATACACACGCATACTTTTCCTGCTCCTCCAATTCCCTGCGTTGTTTCTCCTCCTGTTCCTTCAGCACTCTTGCCAGACGCCTGCGTTCTGCAAGCAGACGAGACGCCTCCTCAGCATCTGTCGTTCCAGCAACCACCCTGCCAGGAGAGTTCACAGGTGAAGGATCTGTGAGAGAGTAAAAAGAGATAAGCAAGTGTAAATCATTTTCACAATTTGAAGCTGCTGTGAATGAGAAGAGCATACAAATGATGAATGTCACTGCAGTTAAAATTAGTTTAAACAAGTTTTTAAAAACTTTGGAATGCTCAAGGACCACAAAGCAGGATCCGTTTAGTCTCAAGGGCCTAATTTATATAGTAATTCTTTTATACTAATAAGGCTAAGTATACAAGGTATACAATATGACCAACATCTTATATCACGGAGTCAATTTATGTCACAGCACCAATGTATATCATGATATATATTGAATATATCTAATTCAAAAATGTTACATATATTACATCACATAATAATATATATTTTTTTTTTTGTTAATCCAGTGAACTAAATGCATTACAAATGAAAGTTATACTACATTATGTTTAATTATTTTTTTTTTTTATTTGGAACTTGATTTTTTTATTAGCCTCTTAATCATCTTAAAGGGGTCAATATGATGCGATTTCAATTTTTCCTTTCTCTTTGGATTTTTACAAGCTCTTGGTGCATAAAGAAGATCTGTAAAGCTGCAAAGACTAAAGTCTCAAATCCAAAGAGATATTCTTTATAAAAGTTAAGAGTCAGCCACACCTACCTAAAACGGCTCGTTCTAACACGCCCCCACATGTCTACGTCACTATGTGGGAAGATTTGCATAACGCCGCCCAAATGTTCATGCAAGAAAGAAGGCGTAACTTTTATTCTCACTGTAGTATTCTTGTTGCCGCTGCCATGTCGTGAAGGCGCTGTGTGCTTCATTGTAAAAGTGAAACTACTTTGTTTGGTCTTCCCCTTCGTCGAATCTGCCGGCCGCGCCGTTCTCAAGCCCGCCCGCCCGTCGCCGCTCACTCTAGCCCGCCGTGTGTTTCATTTTCATTTAAAGGATTTGCCACTGATGATTCAAACGCGAGTTTTGAGCAGTGTTGAGTAGCGCTTGTTGTTTGTCATTTCTCCGATCACAAATGCAGACATGGTTTTATGTTTACGTGGCGCGATGCAATGCAAAGCGTAAAAAGACAATACAAGTCATTATAATCCGTAATTATGTCCCCACTGGATGCAACAAATATAATGGTTTAGTTTATAATGGGTTTTAATGTTTTTGTCTCGTCACTCCGGCCGGACAGGGCATCACAGTATGGTAAGGGGCGTAACATTTCTGTCACACGCTTCAGGTATTCGGCCAATCACAACGCACTGGATAGCTGGCCAATCAGAGCACACCTCGTTTTTCAGAACGATGAGCTTTGTAAAAATCGTCGCGTTTCAGAAAGGCGGGGCATAGAGGAGAAACAATAATGTACAGTATGTGGAAAATAATGTGTTTTTTTAACCTTAAACCGCATAAACACATTTCATTACACCAAATACACAAAATAATGTTCTTTTTAGCAACATCATATGGCCCCTTTAAACGTCTTCATTATTTTCTTTTAATTGTACGTTACTTGTTATATTTTGTAAGTGGTATGAATAATTTGAGCTGAATTTATTTGATGTAAACCAAAAGATAAGACAGTAACACATTAAAAATATGATCAATAAGCTATATTTGAAAGGCCGCAAAATGGCTTGAGAAGGTTCATACTGTATTACAGGTTTCAGACCCACCTGCACACTTGTTTGCAGTCACATCATTACAGTTTGATTTGGGATGTTTTTTCTCAGGGGTCTCCAGCTTTTCATTATTTTTCTGTTGGCTTTCCAAAACTACACTTTTCTTCTCCTTTGACCCATTAATGTGATTTTCTATCTTTATTGTTCTTCTTTCTGGAGGTGGTGTGCTGGAAACCGTTGTCTCCATTTTTGGTGCCTTATCCAAACTTTCATTGTTAGGGCTCTTGTTCTGATGGATCTCAGCCTTGAGAGACCTGCCCACCTTCGGATCCTGACTTTTGACAATTTCAGCTTGCTTGTCTTCTGTCTTCCTGTTGCTGTCACTGACCGGTGTGGCGGGTCTGTGTTTCATAGGGGAAGGTGGATACTGCCGCACTGTACAGGGTGACTGAGTACGACTCTTAGGCAATAACCTTCAAAGCATACAAAAAGAGAGCTTATTCAGATGCGTCAGCACATTACTGAATCAAACAAAATGTAATTAATCGGAGGTCACTTATGTCAGCATCTTATGTATATATTGAAAATAATATATATATATATATATAGGTAAGTGTGTCTCTATCTTACTTGGGTGTGGCAGGTGAGGCAGAGCGCCGGGTAACATCAGCAGGAGATTTAGCTCGCCTAACCGGTGAACCTGTGGCCGGAGAGCCAGTCCTCCTCTCTCTACGCAATCTCTCCTTCTGCAACAAACACAAATAACACATAATGCTGCCACATGGCAACATAACAGCTTCCTTCCTTTCTTTCCTTCGCAGAAATATTATAAAATATTCTATTCCTTTGATGGCAAAGCTGAATTTTTCAGTAGGCATTGCTCCAGTCTTCGGTGTCACATAATCCTTCAGAAATCATTCTAATGTGCTGATTTGGTGCTCAAGAAACATTTCATATTATCATAGATTTCTTATTATAATAAAACAGTTGTGCTTAATATTTTTGTGGAAACCATGCTACATTTTTTCAGGATTATTTGATGAATAGAAACTTAAAAAGAATAGCATTTGTTTGAAATATAAATATTTTGTAACATTATGAATGTCTTTACTGTCACTTTTGATCAGTTGAATGCATCCTTGTTGAACATATCCATTACTTTAAATAAAAATGTAGTTTTATAAAATATTGAGAAAATACTGCCATATGGCAATTTTCATGAATAAAAATTTATTTATTTAGAGGAGTTGCTGATAACTAAGAAAACAAAAAGCTTAAAAAAAGGATACTACCTGGATACCATTGGTTTTCAAAATTGTTATTAAAGCTATTTTAAAATGTTAAACAGAAAAATATATAAACTAAAAAAATAGAACATAATCCATACCATATACCACAGAGGGATACAAGTGTTTGTTTGCTTCTGCATGTCTGTGTGGACTGTACAACTAAAATGACACTCTCAGTATGTAGCCTACTTTACTGAAAACTTTTGTCTTGTACCTCTATGAACAGAAGAGGTGTGCTTTTGAGTTTGTTATAGATCTGTCCTGACCTTGGGGGTGTTGGGGGCACTGAGAGTTCCACTGGATTCTTCTGTTGGCACAGGATTGTTTCTTCTTCGACTTGGTGACCCTCTGTGAGGACTGGAGGGCACTGCATGGGAGAGACAGAGGAGCATTTCCTGGTCAGAACAGATCTCTCAATATTACCACTTGTGGCTACACAGTTTAAAAATGACATTAAACAATTAGCAAGCCACATTTACACACATACTCTTTGGTTATCTAAAACAAAACAAACAAAAACTTTATTCAGTGGCACAAATGTTCAGTGATGTAATTCAGCTCCTGAGTGAAGCTTTAATAAGATAATACACCTGTTGCAGGCTGAGTGTGTGGGTGGGTGTGTGTGTGTGTTACCTTTGCAGCGCAGACAGGACAGATGCAGCTCTGCAGCACTGTTACAGTGAGCCAGTGAGGAGTGTGTGTGTGTGAGGAGGCGATTCACTTTTAATTTGTCCATAGAGTTCAGATAGCCATGATGGGCTGACAGAGAGAGGGATGGAGGGATGGAGAGAATTAAGGGGAAAAAAAGGAAAGGATGAATTGAATGGATGGAACAGACATAACATTAATATGAATGGAAAGATGGAGGGATGAATTTGGAAAATGTGTCCACAGCTCCTTTTTAACATGTATTAAACATTTTAACTTTATGATAAAGGGATAATAGCATCTTATTGATTTTGTGACTATTGATTTAAGTTAAATAAACAAAAAATATATAACATTTTAAGTTTAGTAAAATAATGCAGATATTGTATCTTTCTTTTCTAACAAACCTAAGTAGGATATAAAGAAGAAATAATGATGAAGGCCAATTATGAGTTTTGAAATGGGTTCTGGGTGATATACGCATAGATCAGTGTGTTTGTGTGTGTGTGTGTGTGCTTATGTTAATGTGTCCATGACTCTCAAATAAATCAAACAATTCAGCTGAGACCTAATTAGGAAGAAAAACTACCAAAGAGCAGACAAACATGCACACACAATTCAATATTGAAAAAAAAAACATATAGCTGTGGTGGTACTGCAAACAAGTACTGGTTCACACACATGAAGTTGTAAGTAAAAAAAAAGTACACTCACAATCAATACAAAACTCACAAAAAGACAGCAGCACACAGACATTCAGATTTGCTTTGACTTTCACCAACCAAGTATTGAGCTACAGATCAGTGCACATTGAATATACAGTGCCGTACTAAATTCAGACTCACAATATAACAATTCTCCCATTCTCTGATGTTTTTATTTCAAAACATTTATATTGCTTACCACCATAATGAAATAGAGCCACAGATTATCAGATGAACTGAGACCAGAAATTAGCCTATGTTTTTCACCATTTTCTGTTTAACTAATGGGTATTTTTACATTGCAAATGGTTCTGTCCTGTGCAAATATTCTGTCTTGATGCAAGGGTTTTCTGAATGGTTGCCAGGGTGTTGCTATGTGGTTGCTAGCATGTTGCTATGCAGTTTCTAGAGTGTTCTGGGTGGTTTCTATATGGCTGAACTGGCCCAAGTCAACAGAACCCACCCCCAAGTGTGATACCTTATCCCAAGATATGGTATCCTTCAGTTTAAAATGTGATCAAACTTGCAAAATTTTGCAGACAAAAAAGGTTAATTGTCTATTGTCAATAGTGTAGCGATATATGAAGCACTGCTCACACAGAGGTCACTATCAAACCATGTAGCTTTCTGTTCTTCGACACAGTAAATCTGTGTGACCAATTTTCACTCTTTGCAAGTGGAAATCTTTCACACTCACACTAAACTCATGATTGCATGCATTCCTACTGAAATGACTGGATTTTGCCTGTGAAAATTCGCTGAACAATAGAAAATGTGTCTGCACCTTAAGCCTATGGGAATATTTTGCTGATGTTTGACTGTTTTATCACCTGCCAAGCAAAAATCTAATATTTTCAGTCAGAATAAAAAAATAAAAAATAAAAAAAAACATCAGAATGTGCCATAGCAAGCACCACTAATTAGTTTTTAGTGCTTAATAAAAGAAAATCGCATAAAACTGAATTTCAATGAAGGATTTGTAATTCAGTGATTGAGAGAATGTATGATTAGTCTGAATACTTCTGCAAGGCACTGTACATTCAGATGGGTATAGCAGCATGTGAATTGCTCAGCAAAACAAATACTGGACATTATTATACTTGAAAGCAGCCTCCTCTTTTCATCCCCTTATCTTGCTGGCTCTTGATCAAAAACAATTTCAAGTCAGCTAATTTTACATAGCATTTATGAACAGTCTCTTTTTGAGACCTACATGCAGCTGGGTCACATTTGGATATGCAAGCATTTACTCCACTTAGCTCAAGCAGGAACAGGGGAAGGAGAGCAGGCTGGTATTTGGGATGGAAACCAAAAATGATGTCAATCTGAAGGCACAGGAGGGAAGAGGGGATGAGAAAAGGCCAGCTAGGGTTCATACCGTTGCCTGATTCGATGGCAGCAGGAGAGGGGGCAGCGAGGTCATGGGGGAGAGCAGAGGCAGCAGAGAGAGAAGGCGGGGCATTCTCCCAGTCACCTTGGCGATAGGGTCACGGTAGAGCACAGCAGAAACAGCAGAGCGTTATGGACAGACTGGGCACTCTTAGGTGAAGTGTGTGTTTTTGGGGTGGCGTGTGTACCAAAGCACACACACTTAAACACGTTCACCACAACCTCTGGCGCTCCTTAAGCATGGCAGCCAGACACAATGAGCAGGGCTGAGCTAATTTCAGACACTCAAACTCAAAACCTGCATCCTTCACATACACACACTGCATCATCATCAGAACACACTTTTACTACTGAAATCACCTGAGTGCTCTCAATAAGCATTCACATTTCTGGGGTAAAAAGGGATGGTCCACCCCCCAAAAAACTACTTTCTGTCATCATTTACTCACCCTCATGTGATTTTTTTAATGAATGCTGATAATCACTTTTGGTTCCCATTACATTGTATTTTTTTTTTACATTACATTTTTATCCAAGCAATGGAAGTTAGTGAGAACTAGTGAGACAAGACGTTTTTGTCTGATGAAGAGCCTGCGTGCTCGAAACGTCACGCACGCTATGCGACAGTTCTTTTAAAATACATTTTTGAGGGGCCTATACAAAACATTTAAAAGTCACTGTGGATAAAAGCATAAACTTAATTTTTTTTTTTTTACAGATTTTACAATCTATAATGACTTGGCTGAATAAAAGCCTTCAGAAATGTTACACAAACAAGCTTTCTTCCTTCTGAACTTCACTAGCTTCTTAAATGATTAAATCTAAGGCCCCAAATCAATAACCAATTTCTTAACCAATTAATGTGCTTGTATCTAAATCAAGCCAGTAGGACTAGGTGCAGCACGCAGAAAGTGCTGATTCACTCATGCCTGCCTGTCCTTCCTCTCTGATGAGCTGAAGCATGAAACCTGAGCTCTAGTAACACTGTGTACTAAAGCCCAGATGAAAATCACACAAAATGCAAGGACACACTGCACTGCAGTGTCACAGCAGCTTTACAACGGCTTCTTAACATTCACTGCATTGTCAAAAACTGAAAATAAAATAAAGCAGGAATTCAGTAAGGTACATTTTAAAATAATGAAAAAATCATAAGATGAAGAAGAAAAAATGCTGAATAAATTAAATTGAATTTAGTTAGAAAAATGCAACATAGAAGCATTTTCATGAGTTGAAACTAAGTTGACTGTTAAAATCCACCATATCATGAAACATTTTCTCACAGTAGTGCCTTACTTCCATTCTCACTCCATCAGTGCTCACTCCCCTCCTCCCAGTCTCTCTTTTTCTTCATCCAGTGTGATGTGTGTGCATTACACTCACCTTGAGTGGTGCCGTTGGGTCCCCATGCCCAGCGTTTATTCCTGTTCTCCAGCTGCAAGCTACGCTCCAGTGATCTCCTCATTAGAGCTTCCAGACGCTCCTGTGTGTGCCGTTCCAGCACAGGAAAAACCAGACACTCACTTCACCAGTGGACATTTACACCAACAACATCAGTACAACCACAATGGGTGCAGATATATGCACTGATAAAAAGAAGGATCTTCATCTAAGCCACCCATAATTCCATGTGATTGCTTATAGTACACTACTGTTCAAAAGTTTGTGGTCAAGACTTTTATTTTATTTATTTATTTACTTACTTACTTGAAAGAAAGTAATACTTTTATTCACCAAGTACGCATTAAATTGATCAAAAGTGGCAGTAAAGAAATGTATAATGTTACTAAAGATTTCAGTTTGTTCTTTTGAACTTTTGATTAATCAAAGAATCCTAAAAAAAAAGGTTTCCACAAAAATATTAAGCAGCACAAATGTTCGACATTGATTATAATGTCTACAAATAACTACTAACATCTCATTTAAGCTTCTATTTGTATTTGCTTTGCATCTATGAAAATGGTTGCAGCAACATTTGTTGAGTCCAGCATCACCTCCCCCACATGCCACTTTGTTCCTCTTTCGTTCTTTGCCCACTCCTTTTCGGGATCAGCCTTTCCAAAATGAACATTGTTGTGAAAGCTGACTGTGTGGCAGATGAAGGCCGTGTTTAAGAAGAATAATGAATCCACAGCCCAGCAAGAGACAAGGATTAAAATAAAGTTTGATCTGATCCGGCCAAATCCCTCTGATTGGAGAAGTATCACAAGCCACGGCACCCAGTAAACACTCACAGGCTCATAACAGATAAATGAGTGTACAAGAATAGTGTCTGCCCTGTGGGTGGGTGATATTACATGGCGAGGCAGGAATTCATTGCCATAGATACAGTGCAATTGCTTAAAATGTAATTTCACACAACACAAAAAATTGTGATTCTTTTTTTTCATAGATTCAGATGGTTTTGCATTGCACCATATGAATTCATTCAAAATACAGGCCTAATTGTATTCACAATACAGGCCTAAATGCCCTACAGCTATTGGAGATGAATTACAAAGAATATTTCAATTTATTGGCTGGACTGAATGATTAACTAATTGTGTTTAAACACATCTGGCATATAAGTGCCATATGAGAAAATAGCATTTGAAAAGTCAAGGGAAGAATAGCATCAGTATCTGCTCTTTCATGACTCCTTGCTTGGACACTGAGTCCTAAGACAGGTGCATTTGACTATAGATCTCTGACCTTCTCCTCCTCTAGCTGCTGTCTTCTCTTCTCCTCCACGGCTGCTCTGCGAAGCTCCTCCTTCTGTCTCTGCTCCTCCAGCCGCTTCCAGCGCTCCTCCACCGTCTTCTCATACTGCAGTTGTGCCCGCCTTTCTTTCTCCTTTATAGCTTGCTCCCGTGCAGCTGAGAGAGAGAAACTATTGACTTTATTTTGACTTATGTAACAACATCATCAAACTCAAAGCTCATCAACATTGTTTCTGACAGCTTCAGCAATTTTGGGGCTGTTCTCACAGGGAATGTCTATGTAAATATACACTAGACAAAACAGGTTTTCAGCACCTTTGGCAATTAGCATTGTGTATACAATTGTTTTGTGACCCTTGAGTTGCACTGCATCTAGCATCCTTTGAAATCACCAAATCATGTGCCATGCAATGCACCACCACTACTGATATACAGTACATTTATTGACAAGCAATTGCAATTTTGATTTAAAAAACTATGGTCATTACTGTAATTCAAACAGTAAAGTGTGGCGTTAGTGATACCAAGATCATAGGTTCAATTTCCAAGAATGCATGGACTGATAAAATATAGACCTTTGATGCAATGTAAGCTGATTTAAATAAAAGCATTTGACATGCATATATTAAACCTTCATCTCATAATCCTCAGAAATCTGAGAATCGCCCCTGTGAGTCACTTATTTGAATTCACAGCACCCACACATTCAGAGACACGAACAGACATACTTACCCAAACCCCTCTCCCTCTCCTCGCGTCTCTCCTTGGCAAGTCTCATTCTATCATCTGTATTCAAATAGCCCTCCATATCTTTAAGAGAGAGACAGGGAAACATGAAAACAAGGGAACACACTTTATCTCTTTAGACATTTTTTTACACTGCTTGAGGTTTGAACTGTTTTTTAGACACATAATCAGATGAGATCGAAGGCATCTACTCAACACCAACAGAAAAGGTGGGACTTACATTGTTTACCTGCATGTGAGTTGGTATTGGCCGGATGGCGTGAAGGTGAAGCGTGCCCGTTGGTTTGAGTTTTCTTTTCTGTGACAGTGGGTGGGGTCAGAGCATCAGCTTTAGACAGGATGAAGGAGAAAATTATATGTCAGTGAAATTTAAAGTTCAGTCATTAGAACCCATTGTTAATTCTGCCATCAACTCCTTTTCAACAATATGACATCTGACCCTAAATCAATAATATAATATAGTTGAATGTAATAAAAATACTATTTCCAAACATCTCTGCCACCCCAACCAACCATCTGCTACTGTCTGAACATATATATGTATATGTATGTGTGTGTGTGTGTGCGTGTGTATACACACTTTTTTTTTAATTAAATGTGTTTTTGCACATTAATGTAGGGTGGTCTTACTGTGTTTTATAGAAGGGCTGCCTTGGTTGGTTTTCTGGTAAGTTGGTGATGCATGGCCATTGCTTTGAGCTCTCTTTTCCGGAGTTAAAGGTGATGTCATTACTTTTGTGACTGCTGAGAAAAAGGAACACACCAACAGAGATAAAAACTGGTTGAAATGGCAAGCTTCGGTGTTGAGAAGACCTTGACATACATAGTTGGCCTTGTTACTTAGAGATATTGTATCTGAGTTATTAAGACACACACACACACACACATATAAGTATATAAAGAGACAAAACAGAGCATTACAGAATTATTGTTGAACAAATTGAGGTAAACAAAGTGTTCATTTCTGTTCTGTCAAGGACAAAGAACAGACCATTGATTCATTCTGGACTGGATTATAAATCTGAAGCTATGGCCTAGTTACTTCTGCTTCACCTATATGCTCAATCAGTCATTTCACAGACACAGACACATAATAGAGTCAGACATTATATAATTTATCCACATTGATTTGCACCCACTAGAACACAAACACTCACTGAAATAAACAATCCACTGACAATCAATATATTAGGCAGATTAGTACAGAACAAATTTGCATTTTGTGCCTTGAAGGGCAAAGTGATCTCTAAAAATAAACTATTAAAAAACGGTTCTTGACAGAGCTGTGGAAATGCATTGTCAGGTGTTCTTTTTATTTCAGTTAAGTTCAGTTTCCAACCTCCTTTCCTTCCTCTGCATGACGTGTCTTAAATAAATTGCTCACTCATGATGGTGTCCTTTGTCTGCCGTCTCTTTCCTCTTTTTCTTTCTCTCTGCTTCCCTAACTCTATTCCCAATACACACACATGCTCTGCTATAAGAAGCAGAGTGGACATAAAGCTGACGGTGTATGTTTGAGCTCAATGTCATATAGTGTCACTACAACTAAAAATACTCATGCCACGTTCATGCAGAAAACTCCAGTGGATTTTGTTCTAGGTTCTCTGAGCGTCTAAAAGACCATGAATAAATATCAATATCTGTATATACAGAGAGAGAGAGAGAGAGAGAGAAATCTTGAACTGATGTAGGTATCTTAACTGCTCACATTCAAACACTACCTGTCTGCATAAATCAACATTTGCAGTGCCTTATTTTTGGTTACCAGGTCTTCTCATCCTGAGGCCGCTTGCAGTTAGAAGACCCCACTGAGGCCCATGTCACCCACTGTAGCTTCACTATAGATCTCTTCTTATACTGTACCACAACTCACCTGACAATAATAATACATACAATGTATTTTCAATCCTCTAAAGGTGTAAGTACTGATGTGATTTGAAATGCCAATGAAACAATCATCACAGCAGCTAATCAAATTTCTTAATCAGAATCAGAATCAGAATGAGCTTTATTGCCAGGTGTTTACACATACGAGGAATTTGTTTTCGTGACAGAAGCTTCCACAGTGTAACAGAATGACAGTGACAGAAAAAAAAAAGCACAGATAATAATAAAAAATTAAAAAAAAATTAGAACAAGTAAAATAAGGAATAAAAAATATACAAATCGACAATTGTATGTACAGGTATAGAACAATAGACAGTTGTATGTACAGGTATATTATGTGCAAATTGAAATGTAGACTGAGTATGTGTGTTAGATAAATAAGTGTATGAGTGAATAAATAGTGTGTGTTCCACAGTTATTGTCAAGTGTTCATGAGATGGATTGCCTGAGGGAAGAAACTGTTCCTGTGTCTGGCCGTTCTGGTGCTCAGAGCTCTGTAGCGTTGACCAGATGGCAACAGTTCAAAGAGGGAGTGTGCTGGATGTGAGGGGTCTATAGTGATTCTGCCATTCTAATATTTCTGGGTATGAATTTTATATAATTATATCTTTATAATATAATATCCTTATATATCTGCTTTATATAAATGGTTTGGACATTAGCGGTAAGAATGGTATCAATAAAAATATTAGAGTATCTCTGGAAGGAAACCTTGAAGGAAATCATTTAGGAATCGAAATAATATTTAGGCTGACCCTACTTTGCTTATTTAGTTTATATTTATAAATATAATAATAATAATAATAATAATAATAACAACAATAATAAAAAAAAAAATACTATTTCATTTGCACACGCACACACCTGTATATAGGAATAATTTTAATATTTACGCTACTAAAAAACACATTTTATCCTAAACTTGTCAAACGCATGTGTGCTACAATGATCTGTCAAAATGTGTCAAAAATACAGGTATGGTTTGCACAAACGAAACATGCAGTAGGACAGGCACAGTTCTGCAGATGCTGCTTATATCACACACACCGAGGCAGCTCCTGAGCCGAATGTAGCTCACTCCATTGATTTTCCATTCGATTAATTTGGCAAATGGACGTGGTTTAGTCTAAACGGCTCTAATCTCATCAGAGTTTGACTTCATAGTGTTGGGCGGTGCTCGCCGTCATCTTTCGAGAACCTCCCATGCCATGAAAACACAACGCAGTAGAAATAATGGACTTGTCCCATCTAACGACGACTGGCGAACGAACAAACAATAAACCCCTGCACAGAGTCTGCAACAGACAGGCCAAACTAAAAAAGTAAGCGTAATAAATGAAAAGCCGATCTCGAGGTGCAGAAGGCCCGTTACGATGTAAACGCGTGATAAATCGCGAGCTTTTAGCGGTTTTTGTCTGCCAGATCAGACAGCAGCTTTAAGCTTTTGAGAAGGAAATTAATCGACTGAGCACATCATTGTTCTTCACCACCCCACTGTAAGGTACTGTGCATCATAAGCATGGAAAAATGAGTGTGTGCGCAAGTCATTGTCCTATCCAATACTAAAGCTAACAAAACACCGCAGGTACGTTTACTGAATTATTAACGGAATGCTACCTTCGCGCAAGTCGCTCACCTGTCGTTGTACTGACAGCGGTGTTGACAGCGTTCTCCGCCATCTTCGTGGTCCACCGGCGGCTCTTCCAACCGCAATGTCACGGACAGCGCCGCAGCAAAACGCTACCCCCCAAAAACTCAAGCCAAGAGAAACAGCATAGCCAGCTCCTTCCTGGACTGCCGCTGCGCTACCGGGACCCGATCTCAGCAGAATGCGCTCTGTGGCGCTATCGCAGATTGTTAGGTTTGCAGTGACGAATCGATTGTGAGGAAAGTTAGTCTCGCGCGGCGGTCAGGAGGAGTATTCTCACCAGCTGTCCGGTAAAGAGAGCACTAGCGGTTGACGAGTCCAGATAGAGAGGCTGGACAGCGCAGTAGTGCTGAAACACTGAGTGACGTCATCCACAGCGGTGAAAACGACGGCGGAGAAACAAACGACTGCCCACGTCCACATGTTCACAACCCAAACTTTTCGAAGTACACATTTAGGCGAACCAATTATTTATGGAAAAAAATATGAAATTAAAATCCAGTATAGGCTTAAGTTAAGGCTTTCTATTTTCGACAAAGGGTCTTTTCATTTCCGTTGAATATAACGTTTCCGTTGATGTATTACGTATTAGAGAGAGAGAGAGATTTGTGGCCCACAAATATTATCAATGTTGAAAAATATATATGCAAATAGCTGATATATAGTTACATCGACGTGTTTTGCAAAAAAAATCCAATCATAAATTGTCTCAGTGCTTTATCATATTCACGCGCTCTGCACAGTCACAGAAACTTTCACGCACGGTTTCAGTTTCTGAGTTAACGGAAAATGAACAGTAACACCAAAAAGGTTAGCTTTTTGCGTACATTTTTGTTAGGGGACTTAAAACATCCAAAACAGACTATTCGACATTTTTTCCAGATGGACAAGTTTGTAGCGTGCACTCGCTAGCTAGGCCTATATTCAATCCCGCTGACCTCATAAATATGCAAATAAAAAAGGCGACTTTGGGATTTTAATTGTAACGAGGATTCTTGAACAATGTAAAACAGGAAACAGTTTTCCAGAATTAACTCTTAGTGTAAAAAGCCTAATTTACACTTCGAAATTGCTCAAAAATGGGTCAAAGAAACATTTGGGAGCAATCAGTGACCCAAACACTGCATCACAGGTATCTCGAAAGGACGTTTGAGGTTAATGCTAGATCTCGAAGGGTAGTGAATAACCGGTTCCTCTGTGGAGAAGGGCCATGTGATGTGATGAAACGTGACAGTCCGATACAGCCAGAGGGGCAGCAGGACTGGCAGTAATGAGTCCAAATGAAATGGGTCAGTACGACTTCTCTTACAAAGCGACATGCTCTGACAGGGAGTCCAACAGTAGATAAGATCGACTCCAAACAACATTGCTGCCTGACCAAACTAAGGTCTAAAAAAAAAAAATTCTACACAGAATTAGAAAACCTCTAATACTTATCGAGACTATTACCATTTTTAACCAGAATTTGTACACCTCAAGGTCAAGGACAGAAACGTCTACCTAAGGTTATGAATGTATGGTTTGTAAACAATTCATTATCAGGAAACAAAGAAATTGCCAACTAGTAGGCAACACTGCCAACTAGTGGACAAAACAGGTTACTGCTACTTCCATTCCGTACAAACCGAGGGGACAAAAATTCAGTCCAAACAGATAAAAGGCTCGACCTTTTATTGTAAATTCTGGATTTCTTTGCATTTTAAATTCCACCACATACAGTGGAATACAATATAAATACTTTAAAATCGTAACAAAACTATGCAGTCTATCTTGTGTGGTTGTCATTAAATGTGAAAGAGCAATTTGTGTGACAGAATGCTCAGAGAAGGCTTGTAGTGAAATTACGTGGTGGAGAGAGAAACAGATAAGCAATAAGCCTGAGTGTTTCTCTGAAGGCCGTATGCAGTAGGATAGGTAGACCAGTTATGCCCAAGTTGCAATTTTTCCCCAACAAGGAAGTTTTCTCTCCTCTCAGTGTAAACAATATAACCCACCAGCAGTCCTGACTCAGATCTGTTGGAGAGGACAGAAACGAACACAAACACATCAAGGTATAGGTTCTCCCAATCACTTCAGTATGTTGTTTTAACCTTAAAAGAGACGATTGGGGGACCAGATCAGTCAGACACAGTTAAAACATTCTGTTTCCTTAAAGTTACTGCTTATGCTTAATAGATCAATAATGCATATCTTCACTACCATTGGTTTGGGGTCAATAAGACTTTACATTTTTCTTAATGTTGTCAAAGACTCTTATGCTGTACAATGCTACATTAAATTAATCAAAAAAATGCAGTAAAAACAGTAATATTGCTCAATATTATTACAATTTAAAGTAAGTTTTTTAAAACCGAATTTTCAGCAGCCATTACTCCAGTTTTTAGTGTCACATAATCCTTCAGAAATCATTCGAATATACTGATTTGGTGCTCAAAAAACATTTCCTCTTCTTCTTATTATCAACGCTGAAAGCAGTTATGCCTCTTAATATTTTTGTGAAAACGGTGATCAATTTTTTTCTGGATTTTATAAAGTAGGAATCTTTTGTAACATTATACATTTTTTTCCTGTCACTGTGCAATTTAATGTGTCCTTGCTGAATAGAAGTATTAATTTCTTGAAGTATTAATAAAAACAAAAAACTAAACTAATTCACCCAAACTTTTGAATATTAGTGTATATCAGTTTTATAGTACAGTAGAAATAACTATACAGGCAATAGAAATTATATAGATAGATATAGATTCCAGCACTTCGATATTTGTAACTTATATAAAAAAAAAGTCATTATCAAAACAATCAAACACTTACGTCATCAATGTCCTCATCATCACCCCCAATATCATCAAACTGAATCTCATCATCATCTCCAGGTCCAAATGTGTCAGTTTCATTGATTTTAGCTGCAGGAAAGAAATAAGAGTCTTTACTTGCATACATCTACATCATCTGACACTTACAATTGTGGGTGATTTGTTTTAGTACCATGACATTTCCATAAAACATTTCCAGTAAACAGAAGTCAGAAACTGAGTAAGGCCAGTTTGAGACTCACCGTGTTCTGGAAGCTCTCCGTAGGCTTTAAGACTGCGGGCCTCATCTGCATTGTACTTTAAAATGACATCTGCTTTGGTATCCTGTCAAACACATTCAAAAATTCAAAAACTTTTCATTTAAAACAAAAAAAACAACAATTGATAAATTACCAAAAAAATCCTACCTGATAATCTCTAAGACCAACAAGGATTATGTCAGATGTGTTGATCCAAACCTAAAGGAGAATGACAATCTGTTTATTAATTGGGCGAGAAAAAAAGTAAAAAAAAAAAAAAAGTCTTCTAGGCAAGCAGAAATAAGAGATAAAATTAGTGAAATTATATCAAATTATCAATAACATACAGCCATAGAAATATGACAGTCATTCAGATCCATAAACCTACAGATGAGGGTTATAATCAACACTATCATACCTTTTTCCGGAGCTTTCCTCGAATGTGGCAGAGCCGCTTGACCCCATCAAAGCACATGGCCTCTAGCCGTCCATTTCCCAGCATTTTTATCACCTGAGCATATTCTAGCACAAGACAAGACAAGGTCAAGTCTTGGATAACTGAAGATCATCATCATCGCACATACACACACACTACCGTTCAAACATTTGGGGTCAATAATATTTAATGTTTTTGGAAGAACCAAAACAAAAATAAAGCAGAAACAGTAATATTATTACAATTTAAAGTAAATGTTTTCTATTTGAATATATTTTAAAAAGTAATATATTTCTGTTATGGAAAAGCTGAATTTTCAGCAGTCATTACTCCAGTCTTCAGTGTCACATGATCCTTCAGAAATCATTCTAATATGCTGATTTGCTGCTCAAGTAATAGGTGTGTTAGATAAGACAGACATACAAAATGTGAGGCCCACTGAGAACCACTGATTTAATGCATCCTTGCTGAATAAACATATTAATAAAATAAAATAAAAAACACCCCAAACCATTGTGCAAAAGTGATGTGGTGAAAATCATCATTTATTTGCACATATATGGAGGGCCAAACTATTTCAACTACTTACCCTGGCCATCGTCCTTGAAAACCAGCTCTCTCTTCTCCGACTCGTTCTCGTTCTTACCACGCCGCCGATTTTTACCTCCTTTACCTAAAGAAATTAAATAAGGACTCTTAATTATCTTGAATGTAATAAACAGATATTAAATCTTCCCATATATTTCAGTTCCTTCTCTCGTCCATGATATCACATTTTCCAAAAGCTACAATCCAAAATTTTCAATTAAATTAAATTCAAATGAAAAAGATTCCAATAGACACTTGTACAACTATTTACAGACACGTGACACACTGTACATGTAGTAAAGGGGATATAGGGATAGGGGCTGATAGGGATTAAATTTATCTCTAAATATTCACTTTAACTCTATAAAGCCTACTGTATCATATTTCATGCAAGAATGATGCATTCCTTTTGCCCTCTGATTGATAGTTTATACTTTTTTTTAGTAAAAGGCCTTTTAGTATAATTCTAAATATGTCCCCCCTCCAGGTTGTGGTACATGTGTCTTTTTGCTATGAAAACTTAAACACAAATAACTTTTATGTTTGATGAACATTTACTGGACTGAAGCAACTTAGGTTTACTTGATGATCCAGCTACAGGCTTTTAAATAATAATAATAATAATAATAATAATAATAATAAACAACACACACATACTTTTTTTTTTCCTTTACAAAATTGGGTTTATTTGTACATCTCTCAGTCATTTAATTGCATTACTTTATATTTTGCCGTCACAATAAAAATAAAATTACAGAGCTTTGATCATAAAATTAATAATTAAATATCACCTTTCTAAGACATTGTGTGATTACATTACAAGCTATCAGTATTACACCAAATCGCATATTTTTGCTCAGCTTGGGCCTCTGAATATTTTTTTTCATCCTCGATATCACACTACATCGTGGTTTGGCTGAAAGCAGCGCTTGTGCTGGTCACGTTGCCGCCGCATTGCTCGCAAAGGCCGGGTGGTTAGCGCGAGAGCTAGGCTAAATTCAGCTCCGTTAACAACTGACTAAACAATAAAGGGGGTTATATTTCCCTTACCTTTATTCTTTGGCATGTTCGGATTACAAATACTGCTGTCTTTGTTCCGTGATGTCGTATAACAAAGTATTCGAATAAAGAAATGTTACATTTCAAGGAGGATGTCAAATAATCCTTCTCCCTTTTTCTGAACACTTCCGCTTAAGCAATAATCTACGCCTGCGCAAAACCTGATTTTACATAACTTTATTTATAGTCTCAAAGACACAATTTCATTGGAATACAAAGCGCCAGAACACGTTCATTGAGGACAATAAATTTTCAAGGTTTCAATGCTGATGAGTAATTCTAAGAAAAACAAAAAACTGTTTTGCAAGATTTATTTGACTTAATCAGACACATTAACTTTAACACAGGAATAAAAACCTGCTCTCCCAAGTACAAATGTGCTGGGGGGAAAAATACATGGCCAGTGATATATAATAGAGGCCAGGAGAGACCACTAGGACATATTTCTCACTTGCACTGTGATTATTAAAATACAGCAGCAACAATAAAAAAGAAGAGTTTGACTAATTCATGTAAATTAATTCCAGAACAAGAGGACGCCGCCTGTGGCCAGACTCTCACCAAACATGTAGCCTCACATACAGTCATACATATACATTAACATTAAAAAAACAGTTCATCGCCCGGTATAAAAATAATACGTTCTGAATAGTCTTTAAAATTATGATTGAGAAAATTGGAACAATCTTGGTTAATATAGCCTGCATATTTCCCTTTAATTTCATGAAGAGAATGAACATAAAGAAATAAAAAAAAGTGGTGTTACGAATCACTTTAGAGTAAGACAGCAGTATACTGATCATTC
>NW_015661574.1:432315-440952 GCF_001515625.1 Sinocyclocheilus rhinocerous | reverse complement strand
AAAAAAAAAAAAAAAAACCCTGCCATTATATATATCCATAGAACGTCAGCTCCTATGTAATGTTACCATATCCATTATGAAAGATACAGCATACATGGGGTCATATACAAGTTCTGATGATTAGCTCTTATATGAAGGGTATTGGTCTGCTGGAGAGGAAGAAGATTTGAAGGATGAGGTCACTATTTGGATTGCTTTTTTTGCTAATCAAATGCCCTTTAAGACACATGTGCATGACAAAGGGTTTTTGGACCACTTTGCCCAATTAAAACACTATATCAACACAAAATACTTGGTTTGTGACAAACACACTACATTTCTAGGGACATACAATGATGATTGTACGTTTACTTGCATAGTTCTCTTTGATTTCACAAATGGTTTCAACACTGCACCATGTTTAAACACCATCTGAAGTTGCATATAGCGGCATTACTGACTGGCAGCTCTTTCTTTTAAAAGGAAATGAGTAGGCCATTTCAGCATGTGAGGTCTGTCTTGAAGAGGATGGGCACAGCTATGATCAGATAATGACACTAGCAATAGTACAGTTCCATGCAGTCGCCAGACATGGCATCATTACCACACAATACAGAAAACAAACGGTGTATCACAGTCTCTTAACATCATACACCATATCTCTACACAGACTGACGGAAATACTTTTATATTCATATATAATTCCATATGAAGTACATTTCAAGGGTATTTTCATAAAACAATTGTACATGAATTTAATATTCTCCTAAGAGCTTTCTATAATATTTTACATGATGAAGTAGCGATGATGAATGACAAGAACTAAAAAAAAAAAGTTTTTTTTTTTTTTGGTTTGGGCTGCCATTCCATGACGACAGTAGAACAGCCATGCATCTCACAAATGTATGTGCCATTTGTAGTTTAGGGTTAGATCTGAGTGGTCACAGGGCAGTAGAGGTCAGCTTTTTGACACCACGGCGCTGAGCGAGTGTGGAGCAACCCACGGGCTCCAGTACAGGAGAAACATTTCTGTTTAAGGCTGAATAGGTGGCTGCCATTGCTCCCTGGGATAAAAGGGGAAAATATTAATAAGAATATAGTCAAACATAAGCATTAAGTATTATAATGATAATGATAATGCAGGAATGTTGAGCTGACAAGGAAACCATGATTCAGTTTCGGAACCATTTGTTAGTTTCACATTTGAAACTGTTATTGCAAAGCAAACCTTCACTAGATGAGGCGCGTCATGGCGGTTGAGTTGGTATTTTGGTAGCTGGTCCTTGTTGACTATCCATGGGTGACGAAGAACTTGAGCAGCAGTCAATCTCTTATGAGGATCAACATGAAGCATCTTTGATACCAGGTCCTGTCAACAAAAAGGTTAGAAGATTATACATCAAATACTGTACATAGATCATATCGATTAGGCTAAGGAAGTGCTGTAAACAAAAGGAGAGCCTTCAACCTTAGCCTCAAACGATACAGAATTCCAATATCCTCCAGACAGGGAGAATTTCCCACTGCCGATCCGAGCCAGAATCTCTTCCGGCGTATCTTCCGGGCCATTAGCAAATGGAGTGAACCTGAAGGATGGATACGAGTGGTGAGTTTTCAAACTGACATGAATATTGTTTTTGAACTAAATCATGCTACATCATCCATACGCAACATTAACTGTATTAAGAAAATTGCATGCAGAAAGTCTGACTTGTATTGTGTGTTAATTTACCCTGTAAGCATGGTATAAAGGAGAACTCCAAGACTCCAGATATCACAAGCTGCATCATAGCCTTGCTTTTTCAGGACCTGAGTGGGTAACACAAACATAAATAATAACAAGAGTGTTGAAAATAACTTACAAAAATATAATATAATATATCTAGACTCTCATCTAAAACAAATCAACAGGTACCTCTGGAGCAACAAAGTTAGCAGTGTAGCATGGTGTCATCAGCAGTCCATTTTCTGCTCTGAGTTGTTTGGCAAAACCAAAATCACAGATCCTGATTGATTCTGGGTTGCCCGATTCATCCACATACAGTATATTACTGGGCTTTAGGTCTCTGTGTACTACCTGCAACCAAAGTGCCAATCTATTAGCCATAATAAATATACATTATAAACATACAACCCATACAAGTTTTAATGGGTTGTAAAAGTGATGGTGCATGACTTTTAAAGGATTAGTTCAATTCCGGAATAAAAATTTCCTGATAATTTACTCACCCCCATGTCATCCAAGATGTTCATGTATTTCTGCCTTCAGTCGCAAAGAAATTAAGGTTTTTGAGGAAAACATTCCAGGATTTTTCTCCACATAATGGAATTAAACGGTGGCCAACGGGTTGAAGGTCTAACCTGGTTTCAAGCAGTTTCAATGCAGCTTCAAAGGGCTCTTCATGATCCCAGCTGAGGAATAAGGGTCTTATCTAGTGAAACGATTGGTCATTTAAAAAAAAAAAATTTAAATGTATATACTTTTTAACCACAAATGCACGTCTTGAACTAGCTCCGCGATGCGAATCCGCAAATTCAAGCATTACATAATCACGTTGGAAAGGTCATGTGCGGTTAGCTCTTTGTCTGTGTACTCCAGTTCAAAAAGGTAGGGTAGGGCGAAAAACTCCATCTGGTTTTTACCTTTTTTTGTAAAGGGCATTTGACTTTTTTTGCACATTCGCTTTGTAAACACTGGGTTGGTACTTCTGCCTACGTCACACGTGACCTTTCCAATGTGACTACTTAAGAAGTCGAGCTAGTGCAAGACAAGCATTTGTGGTTAAAAAGTATATATATACAGTGGGTACGGAAAGTATTCAGACCCCCTTAAATTTTTCACTCTTTGTTATATTGCAGCCATTTGCTAAATACAGATCGTTTCACTAGATAAGAGCTGGGATTACTCAGATGGGATCGTGTAGAGCCCTTTGAAGCTGCATTGAAACTGCAATTTAGACCTTCAGCCCGTTGGCCACCATTGAAGTCCATTATATGAAGAAAAATCCTGGAATGTTTTCCTCAAACACCTTAGTTTCTTTGCGACTAAAGAAAAAAAGACAAACATCTTGAATGACATGGGGTGAGTAAATTATCAGGAATGATTTATTCTGGAAGTGAGCTAATCCTTTAAGGCATACTAAAAGAATATTTAAATGGTCTTACAGTGTATTTATTTATCCTGGCTAAATTAAATAATCAGTAATGTTTGCTGTGTGTGAATGTGTGTGAGAATGCTCATACCCCTTGGGCATGCAGATATTCAACAGTTTTTGTAATGGTGTGCAGGACAGCACTGGCCTCTCTCTCAGAGAAAAACTTTTGTCGGAGGATTTTATCCAGTAGTTCTCCGCCTTTCAACAACTCTGTGACCAGGTACACCGACAGCCCATCATCAAACACCTATAAACACACAAAGACTCAGAATAACGGGAGACAACACCTGGGACATTCCAGTTCTAAGTGATCTACAGGCACACAAACAAACATCACTCACATCTTTCAGAGTGATGATGTTGGGATGTTGTCCATAACGCAGCAGAATCTCAACCTCTTCTGCTGGATCTCTCCTATCCTTACTGATAATCTGCAATCCAATCAGAACCACTGAGACTAAATGCAGCCTTGGTGAATCTTTTACAATCGTACCGCCCCCTAAACTTTTGAATGTTGCTGTATACATATTGAAAAACCAATTCATATATTAATACACCCATTTTACAACTGACATAGCAATTAGAAATTTCTAATAAAACTATAAACTATAATTTCTATAAAACTATAAGCACCATAAAGATATCAGTAACAACACAGATGTAGAGGTCTATTTACCTTGACTGCATTGTCCACGCCTGTGCTCTTGTGCACACAGCGCTTGCAGATGGAATAGCAGCCCACGCCAATGTCTTCTTTCACATCATATACATCTGTGAACTGAAGCGTGCTCCGGTGGGGTTGCTGTATAACATACATGCATACACTTTATTCCCATGTGTACTGATATTGCAGGTGTGAGAGAGGAGGAGTGTGTGAATGATGCAAGGATACCTGCAGTATGCTGCTCATGTTGAGGTTGCTCTGAATGGGCGGCTGGCTCTCCTCTTCTACTCCAGAGGCAACAAAGCTAAACCCTCGGAAGAGCTGATGGGCATTGGCACTTGGAGGGACACCAGGAGAATCTGGGTCAAAAGAAAAAGTAAAGTGAGTACCAACAGATTATTGTGATTAGAAATGCATCTACTGTTAGGGAAAGTGAATATTGGCATTACATACCTCGTGGGGTTTTGGCAGTGAACTCTAAGTCAAAGTACAATGTGTCATCTGGCCTCTGGATGACTGGTTTAAAGGGAGGATAGACTTCCTTTCTATATAATTTCTAGAGAGGAAAAATACTAAATTAATTTTAAAAAATTTAAAAAAAATAAAGCCATAAAAATTAGGAGTGCACTGGTATTACAATTAAGGCTGATACTGATAAGCCAATAATTATTTTCATGCTATAACTGTTAAAGGGGTCATATGATGTTGCTAAAAAGAACATTATTTTGTGTATTTGGTGTAATGAAATGTGTTTATGCGGTTTAAGGTTAAAAAAAACACATTATTTTCCACATACTGTTATCTCTTTGGATTTGAGACTTTAGTCTTTGCAACTTTACAGATCTTCTTTATGCACCAAGAACTTGTAACACTCCAAAGAGAAAGGAAAAATTTAAATCGCATCATATGACCCCTTTAAATAGTAAATATTGAAATTCTATACTATTTTGTCTAAATAAATAAAAAATATAACATTAAAATCGTTTTCAATTTAGGCATCACAACATTATAAAGTACAGTATGAAAACTGGATATTCATTTTGATTTTATTAAATTATAAATGCTTTAAAGATTAACTTTGTGAACAGTTGATGACAGCAAAGGTAATCTAAATGTAAAAATAGAGGAAATGCACATACGCAATTAGATATCCAAATCTGGCTAAAATCTAACCAATATTGACTAAGACGGATAGATGAAAAAGCCTCTAATCATAGGGGCAGCGTGAGGATGATAAGATGATTTTTTTTTTTTTTTTGGGACTCGTTTCTGTGATTCATACATTTTTCTTAAAAACTTACATTCCAGTCAATGGTGCTGAAGAATGAATGTCTTTTGATCTCTTCTACTCCATCAGGCCCAGCTCCTGAAATTCCAACCCCAACATTCAATGAACAGACACAAATTCACTCAGCATGAACAACCTGGGGCCGGATTCACTAAAATCTTCTTAAGAAATAAGTTGAGAAATTTCTTAAGATAAATTCCACGAAGTTCGTAAGAATGTTCTTAAGTGCAATTCTTGAAAAATTCTTAATAAGTTCTCAAATATAGTCTTAAGAACATCTTCATTTTTTTCTTAAAAAGAAAATAACAGTCGTTATCTGAGTGAATACATGACGCACTGATAAACTCACACTTTATTGTCTTTTTGCGCTTCCTGCAAATTACCCTAATAATCTTAATAAGCACGCACGTTATTTTCGTCGCGAGTTTGACTGGCACTCAGCTTCACGTGTTTAATGCGCCGTGTTTTTGAACAGTTACTTTTAAAATAGCCTGTCTCAAACTGCAGCGATATGTTTCATTCATTTTTGTGCTGTGTTTTGCGCTCTCATCCGAGTGAACGCTTTCGGTATGTGTGTCCGCACTGCTACAGCAAACACGTCCTGCGCATTCATGTGCGCTGAATACTGCCAAAGATTATGTCGTATTTATAAGCTAAAATTAAAAGCGTTCAATTAAAGCTCCCTATCTGACTAATTTTAGAGTTGCTACTGAGTTTTGAAGTCAGCAAAAAGTAGCGTCACACATAGGCTAATCATGATTCATGACCGATCATGGTTTACATTATCAGTCATTGCTGTCACTTCAGAAAACTCGTGCACATCCCTATTAATAGTCCTACTATGTATTATATGTAGCTAGTGTTGTTGTAATGCTTAAATATAAAAATTTATTTGAAATAACCCAATAAATTCATTAAATAATTCTTACTGTTTGGGATTTAAGACAAGTCTGGGGCTGTCCTAAATTTAAGAAGTTATTTACGATGATTTTTAAGAAGATTCTTTTCAAGAATTTGAATTCTTCTCAAGTTTTGTCTTAAGAACAATCTTAAGAAAAAAGATAAGAATATTCTTAAAATGAATTTTTGGGAATACAAAATATTCTTAACTTTTTTCTTAAGTTAAAAAATAATAAGAAAATGGCAGTTAAGAAGAAATTTCTTCTTAAGAATGTTTCATGAATCCGGCCCCTGTTCTGGAAAACTAGTTGAAAATGAGCTTTCCTCACCCAAGCGGTTGCCGGGATTCCTCTTGAACAGATTGCGGAGCAGAGATTGGGCCTCTGGGCTAAGAAACTGGGGCATGCCCAGCTTTGCCCTAGAGACACAGAAACCAATGTCAGTGCAAAGACTCAGTTATGAAGATCAGTATTTTGAGTATTTTGACTCACTTTAAGATCATTGTCATGGTCTCTTTTCGATCTTTCCCTTGGAATGGAAGCGTTCCAGTCAGCATTTCAAACTGATGAGGTAGAAATACATAATCACTGCACTGTAACACAAATATTACAATATACAAATATCACGTTAACCCTCTTACCATTAGCACACCGTAGGACCACCAATCAGCACTGTGAGTGTGACCTCTGCGGTTGACAACCTCTGGAGCCATATATTCCACCGTACCACAGAATGAATATGCCTTGTTCTCATGATCAATGGACTCTTTACTCAACCCAAAGTCTTAAAAACAAAGACACAACAAATCGAATACATACTAACAACCTATCATTGTGAGATTCACACAAAATGTTCAAAAAGAACAAATCTGAAACTACAACTTGAGTTCATTCAAGATTGTTATATACCATGTTATCATTATTAGTGATAAAACACATACCTGTAAGTTTGATGTGTCCATCATTATCCAAAAGAATACTGAAAGAAATTCACATTTAGTTCACTTATGAAAATGTGCACTGCATTGGGTTAGTCAAAGTGTGATTATTATCTAATATGTAGAAAATCAGTTAAAATATTTTTACTAGTAACTAATGTGTTCCCAAACATGTAGTTACTATGCACTTTGAGCCAACACACCTCACATTTTACTTAATACGTGGGTGAGAAGCATACTTTTCTGGTTTGAGATCTCTGTAGATGATTCCCAGTCCATGTAAATGGTCCAAGGCCAAAGCCAGCTCTGCAAGGTAGAACTTTACATCTTCCTCTGTAAACATCACCTACATAAAGACATGAAAGAGAAGTAAAAGAATTAGCTGAACTTCATCTATTCTTACAAAAGAATCAATAAAATTTTAAATATACATATAAAATTAGAAAACAGTTGTTTTAAATTGTAATAATATTTCAAGGTATTACTGTTTTTACTGTAGGTTTAATTAAATAAATGCAGCCTTGGTGAGCATAAGAGACTTCTTTCAAAAACATTTTTTTTTAATCTTAAACAGTAGTGTATGTGTTGGATTTATCTGTCCTTAGACACGTAGTTCACCTCTTTGGACAGGCGAGTGAAGAGATCTCCTCCTCTGAGAAAGTCCAGAATCAGATAGAGTTTGCCTTCTGTCTGAAACGCTGAGGAATCAAAATTAAAGATTCAAGAGAAGTGCACAACCATGAAGTGTAAGAATCTGATTGGTGATGGGATGTCAGTAACTCACCATAGTGCAGTTTAACAATAAAAGGATGATTGACCTCAACTAGGATGTCTCTCTCCATCTTTGTACGCATTCGATCTCGTACTGAAACCACACATACCCAAACAAAAACAAACATTAGAAAAACGTCCTTTTTCAGTTTGTACAAGTTCAATAATAATGCACTGGCAGCAAATATTTTTAAAGAAAATGCCAACACATAAAACACACCTTTCAGCGTAGCTTTCTTTAGCACTTTCATAGCATAGAGCTGTCCTGCATCGGGCCCAGTTATCTTCTTGACCAGAAACACCTTCAGAAACACGAACCGTTATTTATTAAAAACAGAATGATTCTTCTGCATGTAAACACAATAATAAAAACGAATCATGTTCTCATATCTGAGCAGTTCACCTTGCCAAAAGAGCCCTGGCCCAGCACCTTGCAGAGTTCAAACTGTCGTGTGTCTGCTTTTTCCGAGCCTTCCTTGACATGGTGAGTGATGCTGATTTCCTTGACCAAGCCTTCATCCTATGAAGGAGACATTCGATGTATGAGGATGCTTGTGTTGTGTCATCACCAAAGCATGCAATACAACACCAAACCAGCATTCACAGAACACGTCTCTTCTTCGGTCCTTTTAAAAACAGTCATCACAGCAGTGTAACTTAAAAAAAAAAAAATCAATACAAAAAACAATTGTCAAAACACACCATCACTTCAACACATCAATACAAACTCATGCCCAAAAAAGGTCTGAGAGTCAAGCAAACACACACAGTGAGAGAGGATGTTAAATAGAAGCCTGGATAGATGTTGTCAGTGCGTGACGCGTCTTCTTCTTGCTTTACAGCGGATCGCAGACTTATAAGTGCATTACCGCCACCTATCTCTCAAATGGACCATTGACACTCTATCTACAATCTCAATTAGGAGTGTCAATGGTCCATTTGA
>NW_015661574.1:419590-423320 GCF_001515625.1 Sinocyclocheilus rhinocerous | reverse complement strand
ATCTTAAACAGTAGTGTATGTGTTGGATTTATCTGTCCTTAGACACGTAGTTCACCTCTTTGGACAGGCGAGTGAAGAGATCTCCTCCTCTGAGAAAGTCCAGAATCAGATAGAGTTTGCCTTCTGTCTGAAACGCTGAGGAATCAAAATTAAAGATTCAAGAGAAGTGCACAACCATGAAGCGTAAGAATCTGATTGGTGATGGGATGTCAGTAACTCACCATAGTGCAGTTTAACAATAAAAGGATGATTGACCTCAACTAGGATGTCTCTCTCCATCTTTGTACGCATTCGATCTCGTACTGAAACCACACATACCCAAACAAAAACAAACATTAGAAAAACGTCCTTTTTCAGTTTGTACAAGTTCAATAATAATGCACTGGCAGCAAATATTTTTAAAGAAAATGCCAACACATAAAACACACCTTTCAGCGTAGCTTTCTTTAGCACTTTCATAGCATAGAGCTGTCCTGCATCGGGCCCAGTTATCTTCTTGACCAGAAACACCTTCAGAAACACGAACCGTTATTTATTAAAAACAGAATGATTCTTCTGCATGTAAACACAATAATAAAAACGAATCATGTTCTCATATCTGAGCAGTTCACCTTGCCAAAAGAGCCCTGGCCCAGCACCTTGCAGAGTTCAAACTGTCGTGTGTCTGCTTTTTCCGAGCCTTCCTTGACATGGTGAGTGATGCTGATTTCCTTGACCAAGCCTTCATCCTATGAAGGAGACATTCGATGTATGAGGATGCTTGTGTTGTGTCATCACCAAAGCATGCAATACAACACCAAACCAGCATTCACAGAACACGTCTCTTCTTCGGTCCTTTTAAAAACAGTCATCACAGCAGTGTAACTTAAAAAAAAAAAAATCAATACAAAAAACAATTGTCAAAACACACCATCACTTCAACACATCAATACAAACTCATGCCCAAAAAAGGTCTGAGAGTCAAGCAAACACACACAGTGAGAGAGGATGTTAAATAGAAGCCTGGATAGATGTTGTCTCTGCAGAGGAGCAGCGTGCCAAAGCCTGTAGGAGGAGAGAGAGAATAAACACCACAAACAAGCAGCAGAGGGTATAAACCAGGCCCATCTGAATAAATAACTGACCGAATACCCACATCTGAGCAGAAGACGAGAGTAAAAGTGCTGTCAGGATCATCCAACTTTGGACGCTAAAATAATAATTAATGATAATATGTATTAGATAGAGCTAAGAGTTCAAAACTCAAATTCATCTCATTTATCTCCTTCTTCTTCCCCTCCCTTTCTCTCTCTTATAACATACAGTTGAATGGAAAACAGGGTGGTAGTGACTTAAAATCTAGTCTCATACACAGAGTTTGATCAATAAATCACACACACCAGTCTGCCAATATGAATAAGACTGAATGGTGGATGCTATCTGACATTCTATTGATGGTGCAAAAAGACCACAGACGTCAATATCCACCACAGAGGTCAAAATAGGCATAATAGTTAGAAGCTCATCAAATGACAGACAATGTCATTCGTTTCATAAACATGGAAGTCAAACAAGGTAGTTTTATTGAGAGTATACGGATAAACTCTGTTAGCTGTTAATACATCATGCATGTTAGCATGGCTGTAACACTGTATTGACCAATCAGCATCCAGGACCAGAATTATCCATTTCAAAATTTCCCTGTGCCAAACAAGCGGACACAGCATCTTAAACAGTAGTGTATGTGTTGGATTTATCTGTCCTTAGACACGTAATTCACCTCTTTGGACAGGCGAGTGAAGAGATCTCCTCCTCTGAGAAAGTCCAGAATCAGATAGAGTTTGCCTTCTGTCTGAAACGCTGAGGAATCAAAATTAAAGATTCAAGAGAAGTGCACAACCATGAAGTGTAAGAATCTGATTGGTGATGGGATGTCAGTAACTCACCATAGTGCAGTTTAACAATAAAAGGATGATTGACCTCAACTAGGATGTCTCTCTCCATCTTTGTACGCATTCGATCTCGTACTGAAACCACACATACCCAAACAAAAACAAACATTAGAAAAACGTCCTTTTTCAGTTTGTACAAGTTCAATAATAATGCACTGGCAGCAAATATTTTTAAAGAAAATGCCAACACATAAAACACACCTTTCAGCGTAGCTTTCTTTAGCACTTTCATAGCATAGAGCTGTCCTGCATCGGGCCCAGTTATCTTCTTGACCAGAAACACCTTCAGAAACACGAACCGTTATTTATTAAAAACAGAATGATTCTTCTGCATGTAAACACAATAATAAAAACGAATCATGTTCTCATATCTGAGCAGTTCACCTTGCCAAAAGAGCCCTGGCCCAGCACCTTGCAGAGTTCAAACTGTCGTGTGTCTGCTTTTTCCGAGCCTTCCTTGACATGGTGAGTGATGCTGATTTCCTTGACCAAGCCTTCATCCTATGAAGGAGACATTCGATGTATGAGGATGCTTGTGTTGTGTCATCACCAAAGCATGCAATACAACACCAAACCAGCATTCACAGAACACGTCTCTTCTTCGGTCCTTTTAAAAACAGTCATCACAGCAGTGTAACTTAAAAAAAAAAAAATCAATACAAAAAACAATTGTCAAAACACACCATCACTTCAACACATCAATACAAACTCATGCCCAAAAAAGGTCTGAGAGTCAAGCAAACACACAATGTCATTCGTTTCATAAACATGGAAGTCAAACAAGGTAGTTTTATTGAGAGTATACGGATAAACTCTGTTAGCTGTTAATACATCATGCATGTTAGCATGGCTGTAACACTGTATTGACCAATCAGCATCCAGGACCAGAATTATCCATTTCAAAATTTCCCTGTGCCAAACAAGCGGACACAGCGCTTCTGAAGTGGAATTTGGGTGTTTTTGCACAGACTGTGTAATGCTGCTCAGAGGTTGCATAAATGCGTTTACACAGCCATATACAACTGTATATTTTGATACTGAGGTGGGTCACAACAGGAATGATTCAGTTTGGCTTTTATGCAGCATTGTGTTTTTACAGTGAATTAGAGCAAGAACAGAGCAGCCTTGACTTGCCTGTGTAAAGATGCAATAAAGGGATAATTCACCCAAAAATGAAAATTTGATGTTTATCTGCTTACCCCCAGGGCATCCAAGATGTAGGTGACTTTGTTTCTTCAGTAACTTCCACATGTGGATTTTAATCGGATACACATCTGATATCTGGACATCCGACCTACGTCTAAACACACATATCCGATTCTCCACAGAACTCCCAATGCGAGGGCGACACGTTTGCTCATAAAGATTTTTAATGGCGTTTTAATGCCGGCGTGCTGTATGCGCTCGCATTTTATTGAGATGGAAATTTTTTATAGGTAAGAAATTGCACATTCAGGAGCTGGTTTTCAATGCCCCGTTAATTTTGAAAATACAACAGCTAAAAGCTACATATATTTCTCAGCAATGAGGTGATAACTTAGCAGTTTTTGTAATTAAACCGACAAGCTACCGACAAGCTTGTTTGCAATGCTTCACAACCGCTCGCTCGCACGTAGGTGCATGCGTGAATTAGTTCGTTCTCTCTCTCTCTCTCCTTAATTAATTCAAATTAATTTCAATAAATATCATCTTTATTTCACTAAAGAATTCTACCTCTAACGAGCTGTAGATAAAATAGTCTAACAAATTAAAATGACCAGCCGGGACCCGACGGGCTTGCAGACCTCTACTCTGTAGCT
>NW_015661574.1:417234-419491 GCF_001515625.1 Sinocyclocheilus rhinocerous | reverse complement strand
CAGACTTATAAGTGCATTACTGCCACCTATCTCTCAAATGGACCATTGACACTCCTAATTGAGATTGTAGATAGTGTCAATGGTCCATTTGAGAGATAGGTGGCGGTAATGCACTTATAAGTCTGCGATCCGCCGTAAAGCAAGAAGAAGACGACGCGTCACGAGCCGGCTGTTGAGGACGCGCTCAGGACAGTTCAGACATTGCGGTGGATCAGAGGTAAACAACGATATAAATACTGTTCAGTTTCTTGCACAGACTGATCGTTTAGTGACACATCAATGTGTCACGAGCCGCAGGGTTTAATTTGGTTTTGTTTGTGTATGTTTTTTTGACTTTCAAAGCCGTGATTCCCATTCACTTCCAAAAATCTTCGTTTGTGTTCTATTGAAGAACCAAAGTCACCTACATCTTGGATGCCCTGGGGGTAAGCAGATAAACATCAAATTTTCATTTTTGGGTGAAATACCCCTTTAATTAGATGGAGATTTATATGGAATGTGCCACTGTATTTAACTCAGAAATCAATTATTGTGCTCTGTAGAGGACATTAGTTGTGCATTTTTCTCACATAATACATGCAATATTAAATACTAAGTCCTATGTATCTTATAATTATATCACAACCACAACAAAGGGTTTGTGTAAAAATTTACTTAAATAATGGTGCAGAAGCCTCTGCAAATTAATCTAAAACTGAACTGATGAATTCTGGATTTAAATTCTATAAGTTTCAGAGTAGATGAGGTGACTGAGGGGGGCTGGCATGAGAAGGAGGAGCCTGACAGGGTGCTGGCACACCACTGTGGAGATTATAACTGAAGCGTGACCAAGGATGATGACTGAGGGACACCTCACGACAGGAACAGGAAGTGAACGTGGGCATTACACACACTATGTCAAGATCTTGACTCTCAATAACCCTACTTCCCACATACAATGGGACAAGCCTAAATATACACTACTGTTCAAAAGTTTGGGGTCAGCAAGTATTTTGTTGTTGTTTGTTTGTTTGTTTTAAATAAATACTTTTGTTTAGTAAAGACACAGTAAAGACTTTAACATTGTTACAAAAAATTTTTTCAAATAAATGCTGTTCTTTTGAACTTTCTATCCATCAAAGAATCATGAAAAGAAAAATGTATCACAGTTTTTAATGTATAACTGTTTTTAACACTGATGATAATAATAAAAAAAAATTTTGTATCACCAAATCAGAATATTAGAATGATTTCTGAAGGATCATGTGACACTGAAGACTGGAGTAACGGCTGCTGAAAATTCAGATTTGCCATCACAGAAATATATTACATTTTAAAATATATTCAAATACAAAATAGTTCTTTTACATTTTAACAATATTTAACAATATTACTGTTTTACTGCATTTTATATATATATATGTGTGTGTGTGTGTGTGTGTGCGCGTGTGTAGTGAGTGAACCCACTGCTCTGGGTCACATCAAATGATCTCTGACAGCTTTCAAAAAAAGTTTCTGCTGGTTTGGTGGAAAATGAAGCTCTGCTTGACGTGAATGCTGAACATCCTCTTCTCCTACTGGCGGCTTGCCATGTCACTCATCCAACAGGAAACCAATAAAACCAGGCTGTACTCTGAGACAGGAAATGTGATGTTAAAAGCCGACTTGCTTACATAGGAAACACATCTTTCAATTGAAAGACAGAGGGGCATTGCAGTAGAACAAATTCTCCTTAAGCAGTGAACAAAGAGCTTGTTTGATGAACTGCTAGAAACCAATATAAACTTGAACTGGTGTACTTGAACCTGTCAACATAATTTGACTCAGTTTGACAGACATATTCTGTAGACACACACCCAAAATACATATATACATAGTCTTAAACTTACTTGAACAGAAGCATCATCATCCACCATGGAGTCATCCTAAAAAACAGGAAAAATATGATGTAATTACCATAAAACAGAGTACATCATGTTACGTCATGTTAGTATTACAACAGCATTTGCAAGGGCTATGATCACAACATGTCAACAATAGACTTGTGCCAGTATTCGGTAATGCGATATATCACGGTAATGAATATGCACAATATTGTTATCATGGGCACTTCTAAATACCGTGAATAATTATATATTACAAATTATTCAGAATTTTGAATGCATTTTAAGAATACTTTTCCCATAAACTGGTCAAAATGCACAACACCGCTGTATGCTTATTGAAAGATGCATGCGCACTCTGATGTAAACAAGCGCGGACGTGAAGCACATGGCGG
>NW_015661574.1:386499-417221 GCF_001515625.1 Sinocyclocheilus rhinocerous | reverse complement strand
AAAAGCATTAGCAATTAATCGCAACATGAAAATTTGATACCGGCATATCCCTAGTCAACAATAACCAAAAAACATAAAGTGGTCTTCAGGAACAGGAAAGATGTACAGGAAATCACAAATACAGTCTGTTAAGTTGAGAAGGTTTATTTTTAAATGACTGTTGCAAACCTCTATTATTGTAATTTGTAAATATAATGGCTCCATGAGGGATAATGACTATATGCAAAGTCAAATCATCTGACCATGTGTTGACATAAGAGTAAAATAGCAGTGTGGAAGATTGTTGTTTACATACAGTCACAGACTAAGTGATTATTTATAGGTCCACACATAAACAGGGAACTAAAAGAAAGCAGCATAGGATGGCTATTTTCAGACCAAGGGATTAGCCAGGATCAAAGGGAAGTTAATTAGGGAAAGAGTAGGACAGGATAGAGTGCTAACAGTGTAAGAGAGACAATACCAGTTACTATTTAGAAACTCAGATGACATATTCATCATAAAGGCAACAGCACGTGTAATCGTCCCCTGGAGTAAGCATGTATTTGGAGCCATACAGAAAGTTATATAATCATAATAATATATACTCTAAATAGTTTATGGATCATCACTAGAGTGGTTTGAAACCCATTAGATCGTTTGGTTCTGATATATTTAATACACAAATTGTATCTTTTTGCATGACATATCTGTTTATTATACAAGCAGTTTTAGAACTCTGCACTGTAAATTTTTCAATACACTGAATATTCATACAGTATGCACACTACTGTTCAAAAGTTTCGGGCGGTAAGATTTTTTATGTTTTTTTAAAGAAGTCTGTTAAGGCTGCATTATTACAGTAAAACAGTAATACTGTAAATTATTATTACAATAACTGCTTTCCATTTGAATATATTTTAAAATGTAATTTACTCCTGTGATGACAAAGCCGAATTTTCAGCAGCCATTACTTAAGTCTTCAGTGCCAGAAAGCATTTTAATATGCTGATTTGGATAATATGCACAGTTCTATGTATTTTAATTTAGGATTAGTAGGGCCATTTAATTAAATGGTATATTTAATATCTCATCCAGATAATTTCACAGTAAAAAGGAAAAAATATTAAAATGTAATCCACAGACAGAAACATACAAGCCTGCAGGGAAAAAAATGTTAAGTCTAATTTGATCAAATTCGATTAGAGCATAACAGCCAGCACAGGTCCAGAATGCAAAAATGCAGTTGTTTCATAATCTAAGTTACACACTGGCCGTGACTCAAAACCTAATGGGCCGTCTACCTACATAGACAGTATTTGGGGGTATCATAATCTTATATTTTGCACATTTATGGCATTTTTTGGCATGCCTGTGACGCCCAAAAATGCTGTCTATGTATGTTGAGAGCTCACTGGGTTTTGAGAAAATGCCTGTCAGTCAGTCTATAAGACGTTAGTTCCCCACCCTGTACTTATTACCCAATGCGTACTTAAGACAAACTTCAAACAGCTACAAAAAGCAAGCAAGTGTCCATTTTAAGTAACAATGAACAAATAAACTTGCATCGAACAGACACCCACACACACACTCGTACTGGGCTTGTCTGGTCAAGTCTTGCTTCGACGGCTTACACATTCTCCAGCTTTACCAAGTAACTTAACTAGGCACTTTGGTCCAATGAAATGTCTAAGTTAACATTTAAAAGAAACACGTAATATCGCTTTTAATACTTCGTTGCATTTTAATGTCGACTTATAACTATGAAGCACGCACTTTTTTTGTATTTCAGTTTGAGTTTTGAGTTTGAAAAGTAGCGAAACTCAAAAGCGCAAACCTTTTGTTTGAATACAGCGTTTGCAAATTGTAAACTAGTAACGTTAGTCCAAGTATGCACTTCAAGACTGTCCACTGACATTCCTCCGTGGCACGAAGTATCGGATTAAATGTTATCTCACACAATCACCGCGTAACAACACTCCTTGATTAAACGTAACATAACCTACCTCATTCTCCATATGCCCCACCGGCAACTTCTGCCAGGGGTCTGCAAACTGCGCCAGCGGCATCTTCAAGTCCCGATCTATAACTTACGATCAACCACCGTGAAGTGATTTGACGCTGTCAGTCAGTGTAAAGTTGCACTAAAACAGTCCCACAAAGAGGATGGTCCCTAACTGTAAACGTAAATAAAAGAAGAATTCAGTTCAGTTGCCTTCTGGGTAGCTTTTTACTTCTAAAGTGTCCGGTTCCTCTTGGCAAAAATTCAAAAGATGTTTTTAACAGCAGAGGAATACACTTCCGTTTTCGCTCAACATGGCGTCGTCGCCCCGTTTGTTCACCTGTCTGTCAGAACGAGGCTGGAGGAAACGTCACCATGCGTCATAGAGCGAGGGACGCTGTGGCCACCCACTTTTTACACACCATGCACAGTACATGCCATGAGTCCTCAGGTAGTTTAATTTGGTCAAGGAATGATATCTTGAGATATTAAATGTATTTTTCATATCGCCTATTCAGAGTCTTTATCATCTCTGCTGCTTTTTGTACAAGGCAGTCTGAATCACGTTGGAGGATCCTCGGTTGTGCTTCATTTCTGATTATGTAGAACATACAGGTGCATCTCAATAAATTAGAATGTCGTGGAAAAGTTCATTTATTTCAGTAATTCAACTCAAATTGTGAAACTCGTGTATTAAATAAATTCAATGCACACAGACTGAAGTCAAGTATTGAGTACATGTACAGTAAATGAACATACTTTCCAGAAGGCCAACAATTCACTAAAAATGTTTTTTTTTATTGGTCTTATGAAGTATTCTAATTTGTTGAGATAGTGAATTGGTGGGTTTTTGTTAAATGTGAGCCAAAATCATCACAATTAAAAGAACCAAAGACATAAACTACTTCAGTCTGTGTGCATTGAATTTATTTAATACACAAGTTTCACAATTTGAGTTGAATTACTGAAATAAATTAACTTTTCCACGACAATTTATTGAGCTGCACCTGTAAATCCTTTGATCATAAAATCTGTTTAAATCTCTTTTCCCTGCGTAGCATCCACATGTTTTGATCTATTAAGTCCTCCATAAGAAAAACACACACATGTGGCACTTTTTTAATAAATGAAGTGCACAAGCAAAAAAAACTGCAGATGGAGGGAAATCACAACAGCACAGCTGATAAAAACTCATCCAGCAGTACCAGAGGGCTTAGAAAAAAGCTGATTTGAGGATTGTTCTTTAATCCTACAAATAAAGAGCTAATTTCTTGCTCACATGCCACATTAATGGGAAATATTTAATTATTTGTTATGGTCCCTTCAGTATTAATAGCTGTGTGAGCTCCCCAATTCATGCTGTCTTCAACCTTGTAAAACCTAACATAAAATAATAATAGTAAGAATTCCTTTTTTTAATTGCAGAGTTTAATGAAGAGTTAAATTTAGACAAGACATATGCATTTAAAAATAGTTTGCATATATGTTTTGTTTCATATTTGATACATAGCCTACATGGAAAATATATTGTGACTTAAGATTATGGAGCTCCACACGAGGAAGAAACATCACAATGTTATTCAAAGATCCAAAGAGAGTGAAAATATGTAATAGAATTTATTAGATGAAATTCTGATAGCTTGTGATGTAAATCAATGAGATTTTTATAACAGAATAGCAGACTACTTACAAAAAAATGCATATAAATAAGAGCTAATTTCTTGCTCACATGCCACATTAATGGGAAATATTTAATTATTTGTTATGGTCCCTTCAGTATTAATAGCTGTGTGAGCTCCCCAATTCATGCTGTCTTCAACCTTGTAAAACCTAACATAAAATAATAATAGTAAGAATTCCTTTTTTTAATTGCAGAGTTTAATGAAGAGTTAAATTTAGTCAAGACATATGCATTTAAAAATAGTTTGCATATATGTTTTGTTTCATATTTGATACATAGCCTACATGGAAAATATATTGTGACTTAAGATTATGGAGCTCCACGCGAGGAAGAAACATCACAATGTTATTCAAAGATCCAAAGAGAGTGAAAATATGTAATAGAAAATATAAATAGAATTTATTAGATGAAATTCTGATAGCTTGTGATGTAAATCAATGAGATTTTTATAACAGAATAGCAGACTACTTACAAAAAAATGCATATAAATATCAGTTACTCAGTATCTCAAAGTAATGCCTTAAGACGATTTTTAAATTCTGTAAAGTATCTAGTTTTAACAGCTTGGAGGATGTGATACATTTTAACATGATATATGTTAAAAACATATATATACATATATATATAAAGATGTACAGATAATCAAGTAAACTCAAACTGCTTCTTCAGACCAGTAAGTACTCATCTTGAAAAATTTATAACAATGTAAAAGCTTTTTTTTAGTTTGTTTACTTGGGGAAAAAAAAAAAAAAGCTTTACATGTTTAACAAGATGAAGGGAAGGGGGATATTTGTAGAATTGTACTAAAAGGCTTTTTACGTGCTAAAAAGTATAACCTGTCAATCAGACGTCAGAAGGCATGTAGATTGTGTAAAGCAGGTTTTTCTCCATGTTTTGACCATGTATCAAATATGATAGGCTTAAGGATAAGGAATGTTTAACAAAATGTAGAACAACAAAGGCATCCACTCACAACAAAAGTTTGTATTTGAAATATTTATTTGTTGTTGTATGGTATAAAGACCACATTGGATGACACATACATTGCCTGATCTTGTTGACTCATCCTGGCCAATACAGCAAACGTTTTAAGCTGTGACCCCGATGCCCCCTTTAACATCTCAACAGCATCCTAACATCTATTGCAACAATTGTTACTTTCCCAATTACCAGAGATTTTAAACAAATTCTATTAAAACAACCATTAATACACTGGAATTGCCAAATGTGAAGTTATATCCCCAGTAACATTGTTTGTAACAAAAGCAATTTTTCATAATATATACACATGACAACAAAAACCCAGTTTTAAATAAAAGTTCAAGAGAGTGAAAGGGTAAGCATCTATGAACCTTTTCCCATTCTAAAGCAACATTTTAAGCTGTGTTTAATTTAAATCTTATTCATCTTAGTTTTCATTTGCATTTTTTGTTTAAACACTCAAACACTTGATTGAATTGGCAGAGTGTTAAGAAACAACCGAAATGAAATATCCTATTTTAGATCCCATAGATATCACACAAACTTTTTGTAATATGGCCACAGATTTACAATTTATAAATGTTAATAAACATTTCCCTTTAAATATTTTGTCAAATTAGAACTGCAAAATGGTTGCATTTCACAGACACCTCAGTCAAAACACACTCGTTGATATATAAACTGATGTGTGTGTGTGTGCGCGCATTACATTATTTATTTATGACATATATTTCCAATATAAGATGAAAAAATATCTAGGTTTTAAAATTATAGTCAGGGTCAGTATTGTAGTTGATGAAGACAACAAGAAAACAAGCCAATGATAAAATGTGAAATGAAGCAACTTATCACAATGTGGCTGAGAGATTTGGCTGAGTTTCCCAATAACTGTCTATGAAATCTATAGCCATAGTGGAGGTGATCATATTTTTCTGTGAGCTTCAACAGGAGAGGGTCAACTGGTAGGAAGAGGCGGGGACTTAGGATGATAAGGAAGGCAATTTAGCTGACAGACTTGAGCTTGGTCCAGGGGTTAGTGCCACGCACTTCCATAGGAGGGTTATTGTAGAAGATGTGGTTGCAAAGATCATCCAGTGGAGGCTCAGGGTCTGTGGTGGCAAACTGAGCGGCATCTTCAATCTCCTTCCTTACCTCGACATCAATCTCCTGTAAAAGGTGTCAGTGTTTAGTGAAACTGCAGAAATGTCCATCTTCCAGCACGAAGAACTCGCATTCTTCAGTATAACTGATTAATCCATATCCTTATACACCAATGTGACTGACTCAGAAAATTCACACTCAAGTGAACTGTGACTGTCTCAATGATTGTGTCCTACTTCAGTCTGTCTCTCGTGAGTATGTGCAGTCTCACCTTAAGCTCCTCCACGCTGGCCATGTTGTTGCTCAGCATGCGATCCTTCAGCATCGAGATGGGGTCACTCTTGCTGCGCACCTCCTGGATCTCCTCACGCGTGCGGTAACTATGGGAACAGTAGATAAGAAGAGCAAAGGTTGTCACATATGGGGAGGAGCACTAATAGAAAAAAACATTAGGTATATAGAAAAACAATCAGCAGTTGTTTTAATGAGGTTCAGTGTAGAGGTCTTCACAGGTCCACTTAGATCCGAGACCTGAGTGGGTTCGGGTCCAAAACTTTGACGAGTGCCTCGGACACGGGTCGAGGTATTAGTTGCCTCGTGTCTCGGGTAATTTAAAATAAATGTGCTTTTTCCAAATGGACCCGATAAAAGCCAATCCCTTTAACGTACCTGCGTGTTAAACACGCGTAAAAAAAGGAACATACGTTTGTAACCTAGCACACAGAAACTCATACGGTGCGTCTTCATGCAGGGCAGTGCTTTTCATTTTTGTGTGCAGAATCCCTTCACCGGGGATGAGGTAAATAGCACTGCAGAACAGACAACACTAGCGAATTCCATGATTTATTAGGCTATTGATTTAATTTTTATCGAGCTATCGCGTTTATTTTTCCAATCCACTGGTCACAATTGAAAGCCAAACTCAGAAATAACTTGTATCCATCAGGCAGGTAATAATATAAAGTAATAATAAATTAAATAAATATTAAATAAAACAAAGGAGAAGCGGCCAAATCAGTCAGCAGGACACCGGGATTTTTCTCTACTGACTGCGGGGCTGCAGGCTGTGCACACGTCAATGCATTTACGTTCAGGTACAGTCTTGTTCGAAAATAAATGCCATCGGGTCGGACTCGGGTCTAATTTTATCGGGTTTTTCTTTAAAAATAAATAATGCATGTCGGGTTTGGGTAAGAACTGATTCAGGTCGGGTACAGATTTTAGGACCCGAGAAGACCTCTAGTTCAGTGATAGTAAGTAGAGCTATGCCAAATACACTTTTTTTTCTTTTCTTTTTTAAAGAAATTGATCCTTTTATTCATCAAGGACAGATAACATTTATCAAAAGTTACAGTAGAAACATTTATAATGTAACAAAAGATGTCTATTCCAAATCATTTTGAATTTTCTGTATCATCTTTCCCACAAATTATTTAGCAATACAACTGTTTTAAACACTGAATAAGAAATGTTAAAAAATAAGAAATGTTTCAAGAGCACCAAATCAGCATATTAGAATGATTTCTGAAGGATCGTGTGACACTGAAGAAATGGCTGATGAAAATTCAACTTTGCCATCACAGGAATAAATTACATTTTAAAATATATTAAAATAGAAAACTTATTTTAAATTGTAATAATATTTCACAATATTACTGTATTTTAATCAAATAAATGCAGACTTGGTGATCTTAAGAAACTTCTTTCAAAAACATTTTTTTTTTTTTAAACATCTCACTGACTCCAAACATTTGAATGATAAAGTATGTTACCCAGTTTGAATAGTAAAGCAGTTTAGATATAAAAACACATGTATTTCAGTTACTAAAAGGTGTCGTTCACTGTATAACGAAGACCTCTTGTACCTACGCTCGTCTAAATATAATCCAGGAAGACTGCTTGTTGCTCAAAGCAATGGTGAGCTTTGGTTGAGATTATATAAAATATTACCTGACTCCTGGGTCACTCATACTGTGTCCATGGTAACGATAGGTCTGCAGCTCCATCAGAATGGGACCCTATGAATATAAATTTCAGGTGTTTTATTATTGCTACATAACTGCTTGTATCCTATGAGCATATCTGCAAATATAAAATATTTTATAAGAAGTTTAACGATTATCTATTATTCTTTCGTTGCCGCTGTGGAATTGCCCATATAAATACTGTGCATAAAACACATCTTCAAATATCATACTTCCCAACAGAGCTAATAATATTTTTTTCCATCCCTACAATTTGACATCACTCTAACCAGAGCTCACCTTTCCTGATCTGCAGTGTTCAGCAGCAAATTTGGTGGCCTCCCTTACACAAAGAATGTCCATGCCATCCACCTACAATGCCAGAGAAAGATATTCTGACATAAAGGGTAAATTCAGGCACAAGTAAAAGCACGACGAAGTGTCCATCCTGCATCATACCCTCAATCCAGGGATGAAATCGCCTCTCTTGTAGTAGTCAGTACTAGCGGCTGCTCTCTCCACAGAAGTACCCATGCCGTATTTGTTATTCTCGCAAATGAAGATGCAGGGCAGCTTCCACAGGGATGCCATATTATACGTCTCAAAGATCTGACCCTGCAGAAACAGTGCAAAAGTATGTGTGAAACCTCCCTGTACAACCACTGCTACAGACCCATCATAATGCACAAGTTAGAAGGTAAGGTAAAGCAGTACATGGACAGCACAGAAGACAGATCTGTGTGAAATGTTATTAGCAAGTAGCTAAATCAGTCATTAGGACTTGCAGCGGGTGAACACTTGACTGTTGCGTAGAAGTGACTTACCTGATTTGCAGCACCATCACCATAGAGACAGACACACAGCTCATTCTTGCCCAGGTATTTGCAGGCCAACGCTACACCTGCCCCAAGAGGCACCTGGGATACACATGTGTGAAATATAAATAGTTATTTTTAATACTTAATCAGTATTGATACCAGCTCTCTATTCATAAGGGACTCCAGTCGATTCATTTAAAGTACCTGAGCTCCCACAATTCCGTTTCCTCCATAAAAATTTTTAGTGTACATATGCATAGACCCTCCCTTTCCTTTAGCAATACCTCCTCTACGGCCTGATGGAGAAATAGAGACACATAGAAGAGGGATAGAATAAACAAATAGATAAACAAACAAACAAACAAATAAAAAAAATAAAAGATAAATTTATAAGAGATCACAACTTTAAACTATCGGTTTTGTTGTTCTCACCTGTGAGCTCTGCCATGATCTCACGAACGGTGCCCCCTCTAGTGAGAGTGTACGCGTGGGCACGATACGCTGTGATAAGATGATCTGATAGATTAATACCTGCCTCAATACCGACCGCACACGCTTCCTGTTAGAGGACACAATGTACTTGTAAGTGTTTCTGTCTCCACCAAGTTGTCAACATTTGAACCAATTACAAATGACGTTTGCAACCATGTGAATCAAAACATATAATAATATTAAATTTGACTATTTTGCACTGGCAAAAGTGAGTGCTTAGAAATGAAAGAGTCTCTGATCATCTTCTGCTTGTAAATATGATGTCTGTGTGTTTGCAGTGCATGTGGCACCTGTCCATCATAAAGGTGACAGAAGCCCCTGATGATCTTCTGCTTGTAGAGCTGATCGGCTTTGAGCTCCATGCGTCTCATGGTCTGCATTGTGCGGTAGTACTGAAGCCCCTCCTCTCTTGAAAGCATGGCCTGCAGTGGTGGGCCTTCCTCCAGCTTGTGTAAGTCACATTTCTGCCAAAAAATTTAAAATACATAAAAGCTTTCAAATGCATTAAGATACAGTAAAATGCACAGTACAAAAGTTCAAAAGCTTGGGGTCAGTAAGATTTTTACTGTTTTCGAAAGAAGTCTGCTCACTAAGGCTGCTTTTTTTTTTAATCAGAAATAAAGTAAAACAGTAATATTGTGAAATATTATAACAGTTCAAAATGAGTGTTTTCTATTTTAATATATTTTAAAATGTAATTAATTCCTGTGATGGAAAAGCTGAATTTTCAGCAGCCATTACTCCAGTCTTCAGTGTCACATGAGACTTTAGAAATCATTCTAATATGCTGATTTGGTACTCAAAAAAAAAAAATAATTTCTTAGTATCAATGTTGAAAGCAGTTGTGCTGCTTAATATTTTTATGGAAACTGTGATACATTTTATATTAATTTCTTTCAAAATATAAATTTCTTTAAAAAATAAATTACAGACTCCAAACTTTTGAACGGTAGTGTATACGCACTGAAATATATATTACATAATAAATTAAGTAACTGCTGATCTGATAAACTCACCTTAATATCAAAGGTGGCCTGAGGGGTAAAGTCTGCATAGGTCCTGGCAGATACCACCACTCTTGCACCCTATGAAACATAAATAATAACAGAAAATACATTTAAAAAATCCTCTACTGAGAAAATGAGTGAAGATGGTAAAAAAAAAAAAATAGTCACATAGAAACACAGACACACACACACATCTGACAGGAACTGAGATGTTAATATCAAACATAAGTATCAACATTGATAACATCAATATGTCAAAAGCACTCTGTCTGAAACAGGAAGCAAGCCAGGGGACAATGAAATATATCTGTAATAATCCGATGTACATAACCACTGCAATTTTACCCAACAACTACATCAACAAACTTGCAATCTAATACCAATAAACCAACACTTAGGCCTAGATGTGGAAAACTGACACAGTGCATGTTATCATCTACACTGACTTTGCACATCTCTTTGATTATAGGGTTGGATGTAGAAAACTGAAACATCACAAGGAATCCATCCACAATTAGATGTGGGACCAACATGCTGAGTACTTTAACAGATCTTTTGCTTCAGGTATGTAACCGTAACAAAGAACGAATAACGTTTGTAGAAAAAAAAATCTGTTTAGTGATTGAAGAGTCATTGGCTGAAGCATTGTGAGCTGGAAAATTCAAGTGCTCTGGGAAAAGTGGAAGGGGCATGCAATACTCCATAAGGAGGGTTAAAAATAATGTTAAGCTATGTATATGAAAGAGGCAGTGTATTTTAATATAGGGGCTGCCAGTACTCACAGCAAGCTGTGGCTCTGGTAAGGGAGTCTCTTCAGCCAGGCTGTGGGTGATCTCTGGGAAGGAATTATCAAGGCCCAGGAGGCTCCTGGCTGGTGGGGGACAATTGGACGCAAGGGGGTCTGTGCTGGTTAGGGTAAAACTGCTGTTAGCTACTGCAGGGGTTAACTGTGCTGGACTGGTGGCTGGGTTAATAAGCGACTTAACTGTATTTAGGGCAGGTGATGGAGGAACATCTATAACGGGACTGATGATCTTTTCAAATATAGTTTTTTCTCTTTCTGATATTCTTTCCAGAGTAACCATGCTTAATTCTTCTGAGGTGGATGAACCACTAGTCATCACCGGTTCCACATAACTTTCTTTCTGAGCTATAGCCTCGGAGGAAGCAACATCTGTCAGAGGTCTGTCATGTGGTCCCGAGTCTCCTGAAGACTGGCCACTGCCTAAAGCTTTGTATTCTACGGGAGCGTTTAAAGGTATCTGTGTTAATGGAGAGGAAACTGAAGGACTGTGGGGTTGTGTATCTTTTAAGCGTGAAGGGGGGTTGAGATCATGGTCATGTGGAGAGGTCAAATTAGCATATTCGCTCTGGACCGCCAGGAGCTGCAGAATGGCCCAGAGAGTGGAGGACTGTAAAAAGATGGGCACAGGTCACTCCAGAGGGTCAGACTCAGAAGACCATAAGAAGGGAACGTTTAAAGGAGCAAGACGAGACTTTTAGGTGTTTAGAGACCACAAAGACGACATTTTACTGCACTAAACCAATAAAAATCTAATCTATGCTAACCTACACTAAGCTACTCACAGGCAATAAACAACTGTTGATGGCTACCAGCCAGATAACATTCAAATGGTCAAAATGGCCGATGTTGATACTGATATCTAGACAGCAAAGTGCCCGATAATCAATATAATGCCGATATCCACACATCCAATTTAATAATGAGAATTGAGAATTTAATCATGAAATATTTTAAGCAATATTTACTCCGAATTCACTAAAAAATTTATCCATTGACAAAGCTGTTGTCAACTTTTAGAACTGATACTGACATCTTTGTTAATCACATGGACATATAATATTGGCCAAATCATATCACAAATTCAAATACCAGAAAGCCTCAATATCTCTCAAACAGGTTTCAATTGATGTCCTATAAAAAATATTCATGACAAAACTGGGAGTGCTTTTAACATACATGTGTGTGTGTGTGTGTGTGAGAGAGAGAGAGAGAGAGAGATTAAAAGGGAAGATGTGAGCTGTAGTAATTGACCAGGGTAAATAGAGCAGAATTATTTCCCTCAAACCCACAACACAGGAAACTAAAACCGCCACAATATTTGAGAAATAAGTAAAAAGCATGTAGCAGAAGCATGTTTAATATGTCAAAACCAGTGATTGGAAACTCAGTGAGGAAGAGAGTATGATCTAAAAATCATAAGTGAGGAAGAAAGTCTTTGTAGTGAAATAATTTCAAGCAAAAATAATGATCTTAATGTTCATAACCACCGAAAGAATAAAAACTGAAAAAACAGCAGATGGCACAGACGTCATGTCAATAAGCCCATTTCTAAAACTACCATCTCTTACCTCTGATACCAGTTCGGCTCCCTTTAAGGCAGCCCATGGAACAGTAAAAAAAGAGCAAAGTGATATTGAAAGAGAGAGAGAAAGAAAGACATGAGAATTAGTAAAGAGAAAGAGATTGAGAGAGAAAACAATAGAAGATGAGAAGAGAATAATTTTCATGAAAGATGCTTGTCTTGTTCTGCAAAATGTAATTAATTTTATTGTGCCAACAGAGCAATGACATTCATTTCATTGTGTCAACAAATCTTATATTATTAGACATGGTCACAGTTAGAGGGGAAAAAATTACTCTCTGATTAGAGATATGAACTCTAAAACCGTGACTTTTAATATAACATCTAGGGTAAGACATCAAAATATTCCTTTCTTGTTTTGTTATATTTTTAGACCAATGTAGTTGGCTCAAAAACAAGAAAAACCGTTTACATATCAAACTATAATAGTGGCAATAGAGCATACAGTGTTTTATTATAGGTTATTATTTCAGTGACATTTCATTGACTAACCAGTTTTAGACGTTACCCTCCCAGTGCAGTTTAGCTAGCTAGTCAAGCTAAATCACTTTGAACAAATAGTAAAATATCTGATTATATTTATATCAATAATAAAAATAAATGCTACGTTGGTTGACGTGAAAGAACCAGCACCAACATGAGAATTTAACAGCAATGTGTCTTTAGAAGGGTGTCAGCCGGGCCTTGCGTGCCCTGCAAGGTCAACATGGCATGACTGCCCTGCATTAGCCGTCAAAACAGTCGTAATTTGCTTTACTAAACAAAACAGCGAATTTTATGAATCAAAAGATAAAATACTTACGTTCCTGCTGGCGCTTCCCCTCAGAACGTTAGATATTATGGTTAGCATCTTTCGCATACTATTAACACACAGCTAACCAGAAACAGATCTCTTTCAGTACTCCTCTCACACAAACCAGCCCAGCGTCAGTGAACGAGGTTTACACCCGCTGCAGATTCGCTGCACATCCCGTTGAAAATACTGCCTCCTGCTGACCAGAGCCCACACTACATCAGCGTTTCTCAGGCGTGTTCCTGAGGTTCCTACATCGAGGATCTCGATTCACGAATGTAGTATTCTGCTTTCAGTCATACATACATACACTACTTCATGCATCAATAAATATGTTTGCTCATTTTGTGTTTTTTGTTTTGTTTTGTTTTGTTTTTTACAATTTGTAAAGCAAGTGCCTTGATCCACCAGCAAGGCCCACTTACTGGTGTGTGCTAACACAAATAATTAAATTTAAAACATTTGTCAACGTTTAACGTTTATTTTAGAATTACAAGGTGTATAGCATTGTAATGTTTAGGTAATGCATGAAATTACATAAAAATATGGCATATAACCTGATTAAGGTCTATTTCTGCGTTTCTTATAAATGTTTTCCCTTTTGCAGGATACTGTATTTCAAAGATAATTTTGTAAAATCCAAATATGCTTTACAGATCTTTATTAGAAAGAGTTTAAACAATGTTTTTCATGCAGGTTCAGTGAACCATAAACAATTATTGCACATGCAGCTTTGGGACAGTCCTTCAAACACTTCAGACAGCAGTTTACAGGCAGTAGGCAATTAAGGTTACAATACTTTAGGACATTAAAGAGACCTTTCTGACTCTGAAAAACACAAGAAAGACGCCCAGTGTTCCTGAACACCTGCGTGAACATGCCATAGTTCTGCAGATCTGAGGACTGCAGATGTGGCCAGAGCAATAAACTGCAATGTCCATAATGTAAGACACCTAAGACAGTGCTACTGGGAGACAGGAAGGACAGCTGAAAATCTTTGCAGCGACAAACCACATTTAATCGTTTTTTTTAAATATAGATTTATAAATATTTAGAATATTTATAAATAAATATTATATAAATATAATAAATATAAATGTTTAAACATATGTTATATTTATCATTATAAATATTTATAAATATATTTCAGAGTTGTCACTGAGACTTCTGATGAATATGACCAACTGAAATATTATTATTATTTTTTTTAATATTTATATTATTAAATTGATGAACCATGATTTGACTTGCAGTTCGGTGGAAGGTGATTCTCAATTTGGAGAATATTTGATTGGACAAAAATGATCTGTTTTCCTTTATGGCTGTACATCATAAATATGTGCATATGTGGAACGTGAAGAGATCCATCATTGTCACCTATTATGAGCATACACCTTTTCAATGTGTAGCATATCTATGTAACCAGAACCTTCTATAAATTCCAAAACATGAGGCATCTTTATAAATGAAAAAGAAAAAAAAAGAAAAAAGAAAGAAAGAAAAAAGAAGAAAAAAAAGATATATATATATATAAAATCAAGCAAATAAAAATGTGATTTCTTCCTATTTTTATTTTATTCTATTATAGCTATTGCATAGCTCGCCCTATATTGGCCTTCTGTTATGTCGGAGGAAAGTAAGTGTCATGTGTTATTAACAATATATTTGAGAATATATCTGTGAGTTTATGGTTTGACAGTTTATTAGGCTCCTCGTGTGGCTCTATCTTTCTCCAGAAGCCCTGTCCTCACTCTTCTCTTCGCCCGGCTTCTCTGAGGGCACGTTTGTTGTTTCTCGGAAGTGACGAAACCAAAGTACAGATGGCGGCTCACAGTTTGCTCCCGGATATGTACTGAAACGAATTTGATGGCATCTTATTGGACTTTTTGCATACTTTGCCATTTGTCTGAGGTCTCGAGATTAACATCGAACCTGTCGAGTACAGGAGTCGTCAATCCGAGGAGGGATCATTTGTTGTAGAGCTGTCTAGATCCAGAGCTAGCTGCCTTGCCAATGAAATCCAAGTCCAGTTAGCCCTTGATCGCAGAGGCTGGTTTGAGTGCGTGGCTACACGCTTTAAGACGTTTGACATTTTAGCAGTTTTGTGACACTGGCTGGTCCAGGTGCAGCAGAGTCTCTGGATTCTGTAGTTTGGTTAGCCTCGCTCGCGGGACTTTAAAAGCAAAGAAGCGGCGGGAAGTGGTTAGCCGACCTGATTAGCTGTAGCCGTAGTTCCAGCTCTTCTGAAGTCATTGGTCTCTAGTGGAGAGTGTGAATCTCTTCTATGGTTCACCGTTGCGCCGTTCATCGACTGTCAGCATGTTGAAGACTCGTCAGTGTTTACTCGGGATTCGCACCTTCCTTGGAGTGACGTCTAGAATATGGAGTTTCATTTTATACATCCTCAGGAAACATCTACGAACGGTGAGCAACTCAACATATGGCATGTGAACACGTGTTTATCTGTTCTCTATAGAATTAATTCCGACCTGTCGTCTGTAAATAATATGTTTTCTTCATTTATGAGCTCCTTTCTTCAAATAATAAACTGAACTGAACTAATCTTCAAAAGACAAACAGCTACTGGTATCTTTGAAATGTTAGAATCTTTATAACACTTATTGTACTAAGTCATTCGAGTAATATTGTTTTCATGCACTAATTCCTAAGAGTTACCAGACATATTGTTTATTTTAACCCTTTAACCCTGTTCAGATTTTTGCAATCGATAATATTAATATATTTACTGAACTGTCACTTATGCAAAATTTTATAGTGCAAATAAACATATAGCCTACTATTCAGCTGTGTCGTTGTAGGATCTGTAATAAAAATAACTTGGCATATGAGAACAGAAATATGTTTTGGATTTGTTATATGCTGCTTTAATTGTTGATTTGTGTTAAAGTTCCTCATACTCATTGTATCAAAAAAAGTTTAATGAAACTTTGGCACAGTAGTAGGTTTCAGATTGTGCCTGCTTCAGCTGTGCCTCTGTAACCCCGGGGGAGTGTGTTTATGATGCTGTTTGTCCTAATTACTTTGGACTATGGACCCCCTACAATATGTTTAGCCTGCCATGAAAAGAGGTACAGACCCAAAACTATTAAAGTACAATACGCTCACTGAGAATTGTATTAAATACATTTTATACATGTTTTCTTCTTCTTGTAAATGTTTTGTTAAAAAATTAAGTTTTAAATTACTAATAATTGCTGGGAATAATACAGTTATCTCATAACGTCATGACAGCTATAATTTCATAAACACACCATTGTTGGAAATCTGTTTATAATTTTCAAACTGCACTAATTGATGCACCCAAGACCCAGGCTTCTCTGGAAAAACCAAATGACCTTGAGTTGTTTTACATAACTACCTGAGCCAAAACAAGTTTGTATTTTTAACTTAAGTTTTATTCTAATCACACAAAACGGTTTGTATTTTATTTATACATAAAAGTCACATTACATAAGTAGATAAGAAAAGTACACTGATTTTTCTACTTGCCTTACACTTCTATGACAACTTTTGGCAGCTGTTTTGGAGGTGTATTAATAGTCCAGTTGTGGCAGTATGGGGCCATTCTAGGTGCGTGACTATATAGATGTCTGCTATACGATGCCCTCATCTGAGCTTTGCACCAGCGTGATGAAAGGGCCAAAGAAGATGCAATATTAGGAAGAGAAACTGATCATGAAAAGAGCCAGAACTCTATAGGTCCTCTGTACGATCGGTCTGAATATCTGAATGTGTGCATTTTGGGAGCAAGGAAAAGACTACATGATTGTTCCATGTGCATCACTGGCTCTGTCTTTGTCTGCTGTTCTGTCTTCCACAGATAATCCAGTACCAAACAGTGCGTTATGACACATTACCTCTCTCCCCTATTTCCAGAAACAGACTCAGTAAGTTCCCTCACCCTTCTGTTATGTGCAGTTTTGTCCACTAGGGGAGCTTCTAACCACACAGCTGGATGCAGTGTTGCAATTTTTTGAGGACTCATTTGTGAACCAGAATCTGTTGTATCAAAATCACTGTCAGCAGAGATTTTTGTTTTTTAAGAATTGAGTACATTATACTTTGGGTAGAGTTGATATCCCTATAAAGCATTCTGGAAAATAATAATAATAATAATAATAATAATATCTTGGGAAAATTTTTTTTTTTCATCCAAGTACATTACAAGTAGCGTGGGTGGATTATGAATTGAGACAAGAATGAATTGAGATATATATATATATATATATATATCAGGATTACAGAGATTGAGTGGAAGAAGTCTCAGAAAGGGATCTTAATCTTTTCATGGCTGAAATTCTTATGGACATGAGATCATATTGGCATAGGATTGGGAGAGGTTGGAGGACCTGAGATGTTAAAGGATTTCTGAATGTTGAATCACCACTTTTCACTGTGTGTGATGCTTATTGACCGTTTGCTGCTTAGATGCGGTGAAGAGGAAGATATTGGTGTTGGATCTGGATGAGACTTTGATTCACTCTCACCATGATGGCGTCCTTAGACCTACAGTGAGGCCTGGTACACCGCCAGACTTTATCCTCAAGGTACACACATGCACCTCTCCGACAATGGATGTAATCGTTTATTTCGGTAGTTGCTGCTTTTTGGGAAATGCAGGGTGTATTTCACTCAGCACTTCACACATTTTACTGTCTATTGAAAACCTGATTTTTTTTTTTTATTAGAAATATTTGTATTCAGCAAGCATGCTTTTAATTGACAGTAAAGGGATTGCAATGTAGATTTATAATGTTACAAAACATTTCTGTTTTTTATATATATATATATATATATATATATATATATTAGTTAGCTTAGTTAATTTTATACATGCATTATATATCTATGTATGTGTGTGTATAAAATTAACATTATATGCATTATAAAATAAATGTAAAAAATTTCCGTTTGTTTGTTTACAAGTACGTTGTATACAGTGGGTACGGAAAGTATTCAGACCCCCTTAAATTTTTCACTCTTTGTTATTATTGCAGCCATTTGTTAAAATCATTTAAGTTAATTTTTTTTCCTCATTAATGTACACATAGCACCCCATATTGACAGAAAAACACAGATTTGTTGACATTTTTGCAGATTTATTCAAAAAGAAAAACTGAAATATCACATGGTCTTAAGTATTCAGACCCTTTGCTGTGACACTCATATATTTAACTCAGGTGCTGTCCATTTGTTCTGATCATCCTTGAGATGGTTCTACACCTTCATTTGAGTCCAGCTGTGTTTGATTATACTGATTGGACTTGATTAGGAAAGCCACACACCTGTCTATATAAGACCTTACAGCTCACAGTGCATGTCAGAGCAAATGAGAATCATGAGGTCAAAGGAATTGCCTGAAGAGCTCAGAGACAGAATTGTGGCAAGGCACAGATCTGGTCAAGGTTACAAAAAAATTTCTGCTGCACTTAAGGTTCCTAAGAGCACGGTGGCCTCCATAATCCTTAAATGGAAGACGTTTGGGATGACCAGAACCCTTCCTAGAGCTGGCCGTCCGGCCAAACTGAGCTATCGGGGGAGAAGAGCCTTGGTGAGAGAGGTAAAGAAGAACCCAAAGATCACTGTGGCTGAGCTCCAGAGATGCAGTCGGGAGATGGGAGAAAGTTGTAGAAAGTCAACCATCACTGCAGCCCTCCACCAGTCGGGGCTTTATGGCAGAGTGGCCCGACGGAAGCCTCTCCTCAGTTCAAGACACATGAAAGCCCGCATGGAGTTTGCTAAAAAAACACCTGAAGGACTCCAAGATGGTGAGAAATAAGATTCTCTGGTCTGATGAGACCAAGATAGAACTTTTTGGCCTTAATTCTAAGCGGTATGTGTGGAGAAAACCAGGCACCTGTCCAATACAGTCCCAACAGTGAAGCATGGTGGTGGCAGCATCATGCTGTGGGGGTGTTTTTCAGCTGCAGGGACAGGACGACTGGTTGCAATCGAGGGAAAGATGAATGCGGCCAAGTACAGGGATATCCTGGGCGAAAACCTTCTCCAGAGTGCTCAGGACCTCAGACTGGAACTAAGGTTTACCTTCCAACAAGACAATGACCCTAAGCACACAGCTAAAATAACGAAGGAGTGGCTTCACAACAACTCTGTTACTGTTCTTGAATGGCCCAGCCAGATCCCTGACTTAAACCCAATTGAGCATCTCTGGAGAGACCTAAAAATGGCTGTCCACCAACGTTTACCGTCCAACCTGACAGAACTGGAGAGGATTTGCAAGGAGGAATGGCAGAGGATCCCCAAATCCATGTGTGAAAAACTTGTTGCATCTTTCCCAAAAAGACTCATGGCTGTATTAGATCAAATGGGTGCTTCTACTAAATACTGAGCATTTTTCAGTTTTTCTTTTTTAATAAATCTGCAAAGATGTCAACAATTCTGTGTTTTTCTGTCAATATGGGGTGCTGTGTGTACATTAATGAGGAAAAAAAATTAACTTAAATGATTTTAGCAAATGGCTGCAATATAACAAAGAGTGAAAAATTTAAGGGGGTCTGAATACTTTCCGTACCCACTGTATATATAAATGCAGTCTTTTGAACTTTCTATTCATATCAAAGATTCCTGGAAACATGTATCATGGTTTCTACATTAATGTCATTTTAATTTGTTTTCACCCTCAGACAATGCAATACCTATAAAGTCGTGGTTCAGTGACCCAAGCGACACAGCACTTCTTAACCTGCTCCCAATGTTGGATGCATTGAGGTATAAACATTTCTTTAAGTCATGGTCATAGTAATCTCTTAATCATGATTAGGCCTACAGAGAATTTATGCCATATAAATTCTGCACAATTTGAACACCCTTAATTTTTTTTGAATTTCTACACATACCCCTTGCATGTTTATTATCATTTTCATGCCGTTTTTAGCCATTATTAAGATTGTAGTGCCCTCATTTAATAATGGTACCATATTTAAAGGGATAGTTGACCTAAGTCATCATTTATTTACCCTTTCTTCTGTGGAATCGGGTCGTCACCGCTGCGGAGTAACACATACCTGCGTGAATCGCCATAGACATAAACTTAGAGAAGTAGCTCCGGTTGGAATCTTCTTCCGCGGGATGTGTGCAGTTCTGTTTATTAACCGCTAGAGCGCCAAAAGTTACATAGTGCTGCTTTAAAATAAATATCTTAGCATTATTTTTCCCCATACAGTGGAAGTCTACGGGTATTGAAACTGTTTGGTTTCCAACATTCTTCAAAGTATATTCTTTTGTATTCCACCAAAAAAGAAAGTCATACAGATTTGGAATTGCATGAAGGTAAGAAACAATGACACAGTTTTCATTTTAGGGTGAACTATCCCTTTAAATTCATCCCACAGATTTTCTTAAATGATCAGCAGACAAAATGTGGGGTAGGGGGAGTGCATGTTCTGTGTGGGCCAACTGCATAATACCAGACATCTGAAAGACTTGCTCTCTGGCATTATTTAGCAGAAATTTGTTTAACAGATGCCAGATTGTTTTCACCACTGTGATGAGCCTGTCTGCTTTAGCAGTTTTGAACAAACATGCTTGGGATCATTCCTTACCACCCTCATGTTTTTACATGTCTGCAGTCAGCGCAACCTCAGTTGTTGGCAGCGCACCTCACCAAACCACACTTACCAAGAAGCACGTTTTTGCATTCAAATGCAGGTAGATGTAGGGTTCTCAAGGCATTTTTACAGCTTTTTTTTTACTTGACGCAGCATCTTAAAAACACGCTGCTCTTGGTGCAAAATGCTAGAAAAAAAAAAAGTCAAGACAGTCGCAACTGCCAAAGATATCTGTCTGAATGTATACATAGACCAAGAAGTCAAATATTACAATCATAATACAAAAAAGCATTCTGTGTGACAGTGTACACAGCTTGACAAACCTGATAGCAAAAAATTTCCCTTTGAATACCACGGGTGTGTTTCTTTATTTCTCTTCAGAAAACAAGTGAAAGTGTTTGGGATTTTTTGCACATGACTGCTATATGTTATGGAACTTTTGTCTTATGTTGCTGTTTCAGTAAGTTGCCCTTACTGTGTTTTCACTCCCTTTCTAGGTTTACCTCAGATGTTCGCTCCGTCCTCAGTCGAAATCTCCACCAGCATCGGCTTTGGTGATCGTATCTTTCAGGGCCAGTCTCTCTTCTGGTCACAGTCTGGTTTTTACATGGCTCTGCCCGCTAAGTGTTAGCCTCTCCTGTGCTGGAACTGTCAGCCTCTCGTCATTGTGAGCTCCCATTAGTCATATGGACTCCTCTGAGGAAATGCTATGAGAAGACATGGGAGGACAGAAAGGAGAAGACACGTGATGAAGAAGCGATTGCAAATAAACTCAAGACAAATGGAGAGGCCAGCATTTTCTTCTTGTATTTTTTTCCTTAAAAATGGAAACTCTGCCTTACAGTTGTTGGATTCAACATGTGCATGATGGAGTGTTTCTGAGTGAATGGGGGAGAAAGCTTCTGATTCCAATTTTGAAATGGATCAGTGAACGGGTTGTAACTACCAGTCACTTCATAAGCACTTATTCCCACTTCCTCAATGACTGTGTTTGTCTTTTTAGTTTCGTATGACCTTAGCACAAATGGTCACATGGTCTTTTATATCCCACTCATTCTCTCGCTAAGATTCTGTCCTTCCTCTCCTTTTTTTTCTGTCTGCCATCTCGGGTATCTCGGCCTGTTCTCTATGTTAAGAGCTGAGAGCCGTTAATACTGTTGTACTAATAGTATGCTGTGGAAGAGATAACTACGATCAGCAGGAGAGAAAACTACAGTCCATTATTACAGCTTATGGTATTAATTTTCTGTGTATTTTTTAAATGGCTCATATGTGAAACCTCTGGTTAAATCAGAGAGGTTTTCGAAGACACATTTTTAGATGCTCTTCGATAGGAATACATCAGCCACTGAGAGTGACACTGAGCAACAAGGACTCTGCTATAACAGAAGAATAAAATAGAGCCTTTTGTCAACAACTGAAATGACAGTCTGTTCCACTTTTTTGGGGGGAATTTTAATTCAATTCAAATTTATTTGTATAGTGCTTTTCACAATACACATCGTTTCAAAGCAGCTTTACAGAAAATGCATGTCTACATTACAATTTAGAGTGATCTGCTATCGGTTTACAATTTAGATTAACTAAACTTTGCAAAGTGAAGGATTCAGACCCTTAACCAATTTTTTATTTTACTGAATTATAGATCCTCGATTCTATTTTGTTCTGTGTGATATTTCGAAACTGTAAATGACTTTGAAGTCCACATGAAATGAAAATTCGCGCTATCTATTTTCTGAATGCATCTTATTGTGAACAAATTGTTCATGCATGTTTTTAATTTTTTAGACCTCATGATTTTTAATGAAAATACCATAACTCAATCTTCCGGTGATGGGCAGACTTTTGTACAATAGACTGCAAGCACACATTTAGATCTGTCTCTGTCCACTCAACAACTGATAGATAAAACTAAGTCCCACCTTACATTTTTTTTTTTTTCCGATAAGCCATTTTACCTGGATGTACGTCACAATACACAAGAAAATATCTGTCACTACTTCCATTAAATCACAAATTTAATGTGAAAATGTCATATTTTTAGGTGAAGAGATTGTTCCAGCATTTAAGTGCAACCTATAACATCCAGGTGAAAGATAGCACCAACATGTCAGAATTTTTTTTTTAAAAGAACAGAATCACTGTGTTGGAAAGAGGAACACAGACTCTCCCTGGATCAGGAACGTCGCTCCAAACTGGATGAAAGAGCCAGGCGGAAACTGGTTAGAGAGGCGACCAAGAGGCCTACAGCAACTCTGAAGCAGTCGTGGGACTTTATGACAAAGAGTGGTCATTGTGTGCGTGTGACAGCAATATCACAAATTCTCCACAAATGTAGCTTGTATGGGAGGGTTGCAAGAATAAAACCACTCCTCAAGAAAGGCCACATGCAGTCAGTCTGAGCTTTGCCAAAACACACTTTGGAGATTCTGAGGCAGATGAGACTAAAATTGAATTATTTGGCCTCAACACCATATGATATGTCTGACGGAAATCCAATACAGCTCACCATCTAAATATCATCATTCCTACAGTAAAGCATGGATACAATAATATCCTGTTATTGGGTGTTTCTCTGCAGCAGGGACGGGAGCACTTGTTAGAATAGAAGGAAACATGGATGGGGCAAAATACTGTCAAATTCTTGAGGAAAATCTGCTGCCCTCTGCCAGAAAGTTGTCAATGGGAAGAAGGTTTACCGTCCAACATGACAAAACTGAGCACACAGTGGTTGAAGGAGAAAAAGCTGAATGTCCTTACATGGCCTAGTCAGAGCCCAGACTTAAACCCCATTGAAAATCTGTAGAATGACTTGAAGACTGCAGTCCACAAATAGTCACTATCAAATTTAACTGAACTTCAGCAGTTCTGCAAAGAAGAGTGGGCAAATATTGCAAAGTCTAGATGTGCAAAGTTAGTAGAGACAAATCCCAACAGAATAAAGGCTGTAATTAAAGCAAAAGGTGGTTCAACAAAATACTGACACAAGGGGGTGATCCTTTTTCCAACTAAGTGATTCTGTTTTTGTATTTATTTATTTTTTCTGACATGTTGGTGTTATATCTTTCACTTGTATGTTATAAGTTGCAGTTATCTAGTAAATACAGCTAGATGAAACAAAAACTGTGTCTGCCTTCATTTCAGGCTGCAAAGCAACAAAATGTGATTATTTTAAAGAGAGGTGATTCTTTTCTAGACCCACTGTATATAAACCATTCTTATACAATTTAATTCAGTGGAGCATTTAATTATGTGAGAATGGCTTTATGAATGATCAAGAATTCATTCTGCTTGTGTTTCACGAATAAGGCCCAGTGTTTAAAGTGTGGGCAGTGTTGGATTTTGAATTTGTGCCACCCTACAATTACAGTTATGCAGAGTTTGTGATGGTAAACTAATGCATCATTGTTCCACTTACATCGTCAAAGAAATTGTTGGCTTTACTGTGGCTTTTTGGCTTGTCTTCCAAACAATTTTGAAGGATGACTTTTTCTAGGGACTGCCTGGGTGGCTTGATAGTCAATGTCTACTGTTGTTCCTTTTTCCTTATTTAGGCATTTGTTGAACTAAATTGTACTATTGGATTTTGAATACCTCTGTAAGGTACTATGACCTAAAGTCCTCTCGGCTTACTTTGCCTCATGGCATGCGTTTGACATTTTGTCTATGTTTTACATTAAACAACCCTCTACCATGTCCCCTTAGGAGAGGGAGCAGCCTGTTTGCAAGCAGTGAAAATACCAGATAGTTTGCGTGAAAATGTATGTTTTCATTGAACTTGAAACTGGTCTGTGGTTTCTAATGACTAAACTGTCAAATTTAGCCGGCATTTTATTTTAGTGTTTAGTTCTGCATTTTCAGGTAATACTACGTAGGCCTCCTGGCTACTGCAGACGTCATTACGCAGCTGATGTGATGCGACGTGCGCCGCCTCCCTTGTGCCTTGTTATTGGATATCCCTCCGCCTTCCGACGCAGTTGTCAAAGAAAAAAACCTAAGCTAGTTTGTAAACACCGTCGACGGCAGATTTTCTTGGAGATATTTAAGATCTCCCAGTCCGTGAAAATGAAGTTTATGTACAAAGAAGAGCATCCATTTGAGAAGCGACGGTCCGAGGGGGAGAAAATCAGAAAGAAGTACCCGGACAGAGTGCCTGTGAGTCAGACAAATGAGTTGTTTTTGTCAGGGCCCCGCTCTTACAGATAACGTAAACCGAGGCATTACACAGTGACAACGCTAATATATAAGGGAAAAACTTGTGAATATAGTCATTCGTCTAGAAAAAAAACGAGAAATCATGCATATAATTATATGGTTAATTAATGAATTGTCATCGTCGTTTTAAACTGTCCTTCAAATATGAAAGGACTAACTTAGCGCTAGCGTCAGGTATAGCTTCTGTCTTAATTCGGAATTGTGGCGTCGTTTACAGTACAAGTAATAGAATAATCAATATCTTTTTTATAAGGATATATGATATAAGATTACGTTTAATACGTATTAAACATCATATAAAGATAGAGCTGGTAAACAGCTTTGTGTCTCTGCGAATCATTCAAGTGAACCTTGTTTTGACAGCGTCGAGGACAGAATGACTAGAATATGAAATTACTATTACCATTACCAGTAACACATTGCCATGTGGCCTCACACTAGGTTCATTTTCAGTTGCACTATGTGTTGTCCGTCAAATATCAGTTTGTGAAATTGGTTAGAATAGGAATGTGCCCTAAACTTCTCTATCGTTCTTCCTAACTCATTAGTATACTACTGAAAGCTGCTGTTATTCTCGTATTTATGGAAGTGTTTGTTATTACCACCAGTGATTTGTTTTTCACAGGTGATCGTAGAGAAAGCTCCCAAAGCCAGAATAGGAGATCTGGACAAGAAGAAATATCTCGTCCCGTCTGACCTCACAGGTTCATTTTCTTGAAAAATACATAATAATTTTGTATAATCTTTAATAGTATTAAAATATAAAGGATATGTATTGACTTTTTTTCTTATTTCTGAAGTGGGGCAGTTCTCCTTCCTCATTCGGAAAAGGATCCACTTGAGGGCCGAAGATGCCCTCTTCTTCTTTGTCAACAACGTCATTCCTCCCACATCAGCCACTATGGGGCTTCTTTACCAGGTACGTCTTTTTAATGTTTGTTCTAACTGAACCTTTTGCACCTGTTTGTTTATATGTGTAGAAATCATAAAATGTCATTTTTGATCAATGAGAACGAAGCATCTCTAAACTCTTCGTCTCTGTTTCTGTGTTGTAGGAGCACCATGAAGAAGACTTTTTCCTTTACATTGCCTACAGTGATGAAAGCGTCTATGGGGACGTTTTGAGAGATATGTAACTAATTTACTTGACCGACACTACCCTTCCTTAAAATAAAATGATCAATATGTTAGGCCACATGAAGTGTACATGTTGAATGCACTTTCATATCCTCCAAATATGTTTATAAATTATTGTTCGTACTCTATGCTGCCTGCATATTGTTCCTTCCTACTTAAGAGTTCCTCTTTGCTTTTATGCAGACCTGATACAACCTTTGTCCTGGTCTGTTTCAGTAAATTAGTGGTACTCGTATCCATAAAAGCTTTTTCAATGTTCTACACTTCTCCTTTCACCTTTTCTCACTTTCCCCCTGCACCGACATGCATCCTGCCGTCACTTTGCTATTCTGTCGATCTTTAATGTTTGGTTTGATTTTGTTTGTTAGCCACCATATTTGCACAGACCAAAATCACTGATAATACTGGACTATCATACCATGTAATGTGTGTGAGTGTGTTTGTGTACCATTGCCAATAATTATTATTTTTAAATCGGTTGGAATTGCTGTTTATTTGAATAAACTGGTTAAAATACTTTTTTTAAAAGTTTCTTTTCAGTTGAGATGCTGTAGGAGATTGCTTGTTTATGTTTCAATTGTATTATAATCATTATTATTAGGTTGGAGTTCATGAATTGATTGGCCTTTTTTTTGTTGACTTGTTTGTATTATGGATTGGTGTATTTTGTTTTGTTTTGTTTGGTGTCTAATTGTCATGGTCACCAATCGAAGCTTGCCACCATTATAAACTTGATGTAAAAAGCAACTTGTGTCAGTCTTTAATGGGTCTTGACTTAATGCTTTTCTCACAGGTCTAAGAATATCTGTTGTGCACATAGATAGATGGATAGAACTTCTGCCTTCCAATTTAAAAACAGGCTTATTTCCCACGTATTTACATTTACGCATGCTAAATTTAGCTAATAAGACATTTTATTTAGGTAATAGGACTCTTTTTTTTTTTAATTATAAGAAAAACGAAGAAAACATTTTCAAAACAGTTGAAAGCTGGGCTCAGTCACTGGGCTTTTTTTAAAATTTAATTTATTAATACTCAAAAATCAAGAACAGTACACAAAAATAATACAACCATCAACATAAAAATAATAACAAAAAATAAAAACAGAAAAAAAGGGGGGTGTTTAATACATTACAAACTGAAAAAATAACATTGAGAATTATGTCATTAAAGATAGGAAAAGAGTTACATACAGAACGTTTTTTAAGCTTTTTTGTTCTGAGACAGCTGGATCGATGAAAGGTATTGCTCAAATTCTTTTATAAAAACAAGAAAGAGAGGTCTGGAGTTTGAATAGTTGCATCTATGGATGTGAAATTTCGCAAGAAGCAAAATCAGATTCACTACATAAAATTGTTTCCTTTTAGATTGTTCATACTCAATAAAACCCAATACTACGTCCTTCCAAAACAGAATACATTCATTATAAATGTTACTCCTAATGAAACTTAAAACATATTGCCAAAATGTATTTGTAAACAGACAGTTCCAAAAGAGATGAACAACAGTTTCAACAGAGTCATCACAAAAAGAGCAACTGGAGGAAATATCACTTTTGAATTTTTTCATGGGCTCAGTCACTGGGCTGACGAAACATGCTCACTGACACGTGCCGTCATCAAGGTACGCCCACAGCGGAAGTGCGCCATACTGGGTTTCCTGTCGTTTTCATTTTGGTTAATTACTGATACGCTTGTTAATTTTTCTTTAAGGAAAGCCTTCAGACAAGCTCAGCATTCTTTTAATCTCAGAAACGGACAAAAGTGCGTTACATGAAGATTCCATGAATGTCACTGCAAGAGTTTTATTTAGTTCGCTGATTTTGCAAGCTAGCTGACTAAGCTGTCACTTGAGCCGTTAGCCTGCTAGCCTAATGGTCGGGTGTTAATGCAACTTACTGCAGATAGAAAATACTGAAATCACTTTGGCTTATTAAATCATACGTATGAAAGATGATTTTTCTTGGACAGATTAACTGAATCGACTGTCGAAACATTCCGGTTACTGCAAGCATAGCCAGCTAGCTTGTGAAGTCCTCATAGAGCTAACCCAGTGCAGGGAGTTTGCTCATTTACTACCTTGTATTGCTTCTCAGATTGCCACATCTCTTTCTTCTAAATTATATTTTGCTCTAACTCGTAGTCTTTGGTTTTTAGAATTGATATGGTAAGTTGGTTTAAACAACGTTAGCAAGGCTTGTCAACTTTTTGACTGCAGCTTTAGTTTGTGTTTGTGATGTGTCATTCTGAATCTGTCAAATGTCTAAATTGTGCTGTACAGCAATACTAAGAATTTTATCGGTTCCGTTATGTTTTTAACGTTGTCATTTAACCAGATTAAATCATTTCTAGACTATCAGTTCTTGAACTGTTTCTCACTCTGACTATTCTAACGTTAGTTGTGGTAAAAGGCCACTAGAATCTGAATTCAATCTTAGTGGACTCATTAGTGACTAAAAATGAAGATGCTGATTTTTATGTTGTAACATATTTTCCTAATATCTCGACTCCAGCTGGCACCACCAATCCCTACCATCATGCCGGCTCTTCTGGAGAGGCCCAAACTGTCTAATGCCATGGCACGTGCTTTGCATAAGCACATTATGAGAGAGAGGGAGCGGAAGAGGCAAGGTGAGTCCAGGAATCCGCTGTATATTATTTTTACTACAGGAAATAAAATAATTTCCATGTTCTTGTTGATCTTCGGTGCTTAGTTTGAATTATAGGGTTGTTGATCATGTGCACTTTGTGATCAGTTATCAATTGTTTTTCTCAGAGGAGGAAGAGGTTGACAAAATGATGGAGCAGAAACTAAAAGAAGAGGAAGAGAGGAAGAGGAAGAAAGAGATGGAGGAGAGAATGTCCTTAGAGGAAACAAAAGAGCAGGTGCATCTGTATAATTGCTGCATTCTAATACTTGGATTATTTACAAGTGATGTAGGAATTATGTCTCAGGACTTAACCAGCCCTTTATTTCTTTCTTTCTCTCTCATTAGATTATGAAGATGGGAGTGAAGCTGCAGGGTCTTCAAGAGGAGAAGCACCAGCTTTTTCTGCAGCTGAAGAAAGTCCTACATGAGGAGGAGAAAAGACGTCGGAAAGAACAGAGGTACGGAAAAGAGATCTGGCAAAGTCTGATGTCAAATGGAAAAATTAGGTCTCCACACCATAAATAGTATATCCATCCCCAGACACCACATGCTAGATATAAGTTCTTCACAGTTCTATGGAGATATATCTTACTACCCAATGAACCGTTCATAAATAGATTTTATAACTCTTACCAGGCCTGTACTGTTCTTAATTTAGCTTTATTAAATCTAGCTAAAGAGCATTCCATATTAACTGTATGTTGCTTATTCAATAACCACAGTCTTGAGATGTCTGATGCCAGTGTTTTGTCTGATACTCAAAACTGTATTAACAGTCTTCTACCAGCCAAGAGGCTGAATAAGGGTGCTTTCACACTAACACTTTTGATGCGCACCCGAGTTCATTTGACATCAGAGTTCGGTTCGTTTGGATGACGTGAATGCCGTTTTCCTAAAAAGGGTGGTCTGGGGTGCAGTTCATGCGAACTCCGGTACGGTACGGTTGGCTTCTAATGTGAATGCATTGTACTAAATCACGGAAGTGAACCACTATTAATGACGTATGAATTGTTCAAATTGGTCAAATGGTGTATTTATGCGTTTACTCACTCATTTTCTTGAAAAGCATGACTGACGCACTGCAGCAGAAAGTATTTATATCTCATTTCTGCTCGCAGAAATTGACTCCCGCTTTCTTTTGAACCTTTGCATTACAGTCATGACAAATAGACACATGTGCCGATCTATGTGGGTGCTTTGGAAAGGAATCAGAATTTTCTCAGTGACTCAAATGTACCGTGGTTTAGAACCAAAAAATACAGTATGAACACAAACCAGCGGTGGCAGTGGGAGGGGGGATCAACCAAACACGGGTTCGGACCAGGCAATCGAACCAAGCGTGAAAGCATCCTAAGAAAGCCAGAGAAGAGGAAACAAAGTTATGATGATAAAAAATGAGCAGAGTTTATTGACTTATCTTAGTTGTGTATGTGCGTAGACTTCGTATGACCAGCACTAATCCAACTAGTGTTATTATACCACAAATGATAGCAATGGAAAATTACTGCTTCACAACATTGTCTTGTGGTGTTAAAAACTTTAAAATGGAGCCATTCTCTTATCTCTCACTCGAGAAGACAAATATCCCTGCAAACTAGGGCTGTGCGATTAATCGAAATCGAATCGCAATTTGATATTTTCCCCCAAATCGCACAGCCCTACTGCAAACCACACAATCATTAGACTAAACAACAATGGAAAAATAACATAAAATGTAATAATAATTTGATCAATGAATGAATCAAAGAAATGAGTACATAAATGTTTAAAATGATTATTATAAATGATTATAAATGAATGAATAAATGTATGTAAAATAAATAAACGTGTATGATTGCTCTCTTAAAGCAACACGCAGGTTGCAACAAAGAATCCTTAAATCCTTCACACATGACTGTAATTTTAAAAAATGTGCATATATATATA
>NW_015661574.1:376757-383604 GCF_001515625.1 Sinocyclocheilus rhinocerous | reverse complement strand
TGAGAGAAACGTTCATGGATCGAAGAAGAGTGTTTGTTTTTGCATTGTAATAAGAGTTCGGCACAAACGCGATTCATTCACTTGGTGAGCATAACCGTTTTTACAGCTCTGTGACACAACCCATCAAAAGCTTATATAAACGCCACAGAATAAGCACTAAAAGTTCTCAGAGGTGCAACAGCACGTTCATATATATGTTTTCGATGCAGAGTGCAAATGGCTGTGCCTTTATTTGTATTTTTAACTCGATGGGAGCGAAATGAAACTGTCTGAACGCGAAGCTGTGTGTGTTGTCCGTCTCCCCTCTCCTCTCCTCCGCTCCACACCACGCCCACTTTTTTTAGCATTTTTAGCATTTATTATCCAAAGTTGTCAGATTTTGAAAATGACATGTTTGCTAATCAGTTTGTTTAATATGTTTACAGTGACATGACAACTCTGACTTCGGCAACATACCAGCCAAACATGCCCATCCACAGTGGACCGCACCTTCTCAGCATGCAAGGTGACCACTATTTGACATCTTCAGTGATCTGTCAAAGAAGTATAAAGCTGTAACTGTCATTTAGACTCTACTAGAATTGCCCTTCAATAATGACTTCATTTTGCTCCACCACTTGTTTTCACACAGCGGGTCAGGTTAGTCATGGGCGTTCAGGCGCTCTTCTTGGGGAACGCAGTAAACAGCTCTTCCAGTCGCCAGTCATTTCTGTGAGTGTGATATTTTAATGTAAATCAATCTGTTTGTACCTGAAACAAACAAAACCAAAAAATTTTTAATAATGCGGGACACCCAGTTCAGCTACCACTCACAGATTGGATTTCTTTGGTGTGTGTGTGCTTGTTCATTAAAAAATGATTGGTTGCTTGCCACCTTCTCAGACGCGTCATTTCCAGTCTCAGCCAGGATTCAGTGCAGGTGGAACAGAGCATGGCCAGTACTCTGGAGCCCAGCCGAGTCATAGCCCATATGGAGTCAGCCAGCCGCAGCATACATCACCTTTTGCCTCCAGTCAGCCGGTGCCAGCCAATTATGCCAGTGGTTCACAACTTAGAAGTACCTTGTTTGTATTTTCCCTCAGTTCTTATGATTAGATGTGGATATGTGTTATTATTTGCTTGTAAGACTCAAAAGGTTCTTACGTTCATTTTCTTGTTGTGTTCTTGAACAGGGTGTACATTTGTGATGTGTTGTTGTGATGTTCTGTTTTTCTGTTTCCAGGTGCATCAGCATTCCAGGCCATGCAGTACTTGCCCCATCAGCAGCAGGGTTATGCGGTCCACAGTCACTTCACCTCTCAGCCAGGTGTGTGTAACGTGTCTGTGTCAGTAGTAACCCGTGACTCTTGAACCTAGGCCCTCTCCCCTACCCTCCTCGGGGAAAAAACTAACTACCAGCCTAGCTTACGGTGTCTTCTTCTAAAAGTCATTTTTGACAATTCCACCTTTGAAACAAGAGGCTAATCCAGCCTTAATCAGGTCACACACTGGACGCACCGCACCACGTTTTTAAAATTCGAACACATTGTTTTGTATGAGTGTACGCACACCAGTGGCGCCACCGGCGACTGTCCACGAATCCCAGCTGCGACTCTGGGTGCTGTTCAAAATCCTGCCGCGCCACAGAGCACCACTCGCATGTTTTCCATTAAATTGCATTATATTCGCACTTCCAGCCTTCATGAGACCTTCAAGTTGTTCTGATTTTTTTCAACATGTCTTCTGATATTCATTCATGTTTATCTCGTGCTGGAACCAATAGAAAAATAGATGATTGATTCACGTGCCTCTTGAACTGAATACAGTGATCTTACGTCACATTAAAGAGCGGAGAAACACATTTATTGTTTGTATTTCGTGATCAAATTGACAATTTAAAGGCTATGATTTGTGTTATATTAAAATAACAAAACATGTTTGTTGAGATTATTGGATGGCTGGTGTGCTACAAATAATGAATAGACTTGAAAACGTTAAAAATAATTTCCAAGCATCTTTAGGCTACCGTCAATAAAACAGCTTGTGAATAGTCATGTAATGTTATTTACCTCAGAGAAGACAACAATAAAGGAGTGTTGAAGCCTACATTAACCTATAACGTTTGGGGGGGGGGGCCCGTACAAATGTTTTTGCTTATGGGCCCGGGGCTGACTTGCTGCGCCACTGATTTCAGAGCTGGAGTTTATTTCCACAGAAATTGTATTTATTTTATTTAGATGGTGATTGTCAAATTATGAGTTGCTTAAATAAAAATAGAAATGATTATTAAAAATTGTCATTTAAAAAAAATATTTAAAAATGATAAATATTGTTTTTACAATAGTTTAGGCACTCTCTGAGGGCCTAGAGGACCCTGACGGTTCCCCTCTGGTCTGTGTGTGGATGAGTTCGTGTTGCATACTTTTATCATGAAATAGTATATTTAATTAAATATGTGTGGCGATAAATGACCACTAATGTTGTGGCGCATAAATAGTGTTTTTTTTTAAACCAGTCACACCTAAGGGGCAATTTTATTTAGGATGCTACCTTGGAACAAATTCAAAAGTTTGGGGTCAGTTTGGTTTTAATATTTTAAAAGAAGTCTCTTACACTCACCAAGGTTGCATTTATTTGATCAAACTTTGATACAGTAAAAACAGTAATATTGTAAAATAAAAAAACTGTTTTCTATTTTAATATATTTTAAAATATCATTTATTCCTGAATCCTGACAGCAAAGCTGAATTTTCAGCAGTCAATACTCCAGTCATAAGTGACACATGATACTTCTCGAAATCATTGTAATACTCTGATTTGGTGCTCAAGAAACATTAATGCTATGCTAATTGCTAAATAAACATTAAGCATTAATATTTTTGTGGAAACCGTGATACATTTTTTTTTTCAGATTCGTTGCTGAATAAGAAGTCAAAAGAACATTTATTTGCAATAGAAAACTTTTGTAACATAATACATGTTTTTGCTGTCACTTTTAATTAATAAAATGCATCCTTGCTGAATAGAAGTATTAATTTCCTTAAAAAAAAATAAAATCTTACTGAACCCAAGCATTTGAACTGTAGTGTATGTAGACAGCAAGGCAGCTCAGTAAGGTTTTTAACAGGGCCTGTCCCCCATAAATGTTTTCTCCGTCGTCTTTTTGGCAGACACCTTCACAATCCTTCTGCATTACTACTTTCATTCCAGGTTATATCCCCAGCGCTGGGATTCCCCTGCAGAAACAGTTGGAACATGCTAACCAGCAGTCCGGCTTCACAGACTCAGTAAGTAGGGCTGGTCAGGATGTAAACTCTGATAAACTGGGACCAAAGGAAGGACAGCTGAGTGCAGAGTGTCACTGGATCCCTATGTCTGTATAAACATTACTCATATTTGTGATTTCAGAGTTCATTGAGGCCCATGCATCCACAGGCTCTGCATGTCAGCGCTGCAGGTTTGCTGCCTACTGCTTCTATTGCTGTCCAGATCCCTCCTGGCAAGGTCAGAGCCAAGCCAATTAATGAAATCTATATTAACTTAGTCTTCCTGCTGCATTATTTGCAATTAATTGATTTTTAGCCTTAAATAGTAGGATTACTTGTTATGTTTTGGGCATAGATGTCTTGCTTTTTTTCTTTGGACAGTCTGGCTTACCATATGCACATCCACCAAGGCCAGCTTCCCCAGGCGCATTTACACATGGAACGCCCTCACAACAAGCACATGCGGTGAGTTCTGTCCAAACCAAGAATACCGTTTTATTTATAGCATGTATGTACATTTCCTTATTAAATAAATGCAGTATCTGATTAAGATCTGTATAAGGAAAGTGACATTCTGTTTTTTTTCTCCTTTTGTTGTACAGGCTACATTTCAAAGCTCTTCTCAACCAACCCCTCGCCACACCTACCTTTCTCACAGCCAGTCAGGGCAGAGGTTTTACCACCATGGCAAATAGCTATTCATTTCAGTCTCATGCAGAATGTTAGGGTGTGAAGATAAGATTCACCACTAACACTTTGGAGCCTTTTGGATTAAAGCTACATAGCACACAACGCTTGGCATCATAGTGTTACGACGTGACTGTATTACTGTCACACGCAAGTCATTTTCTGTGTTATTCTTCAGCTGTTAGACCTCCCTTTGCAACAGGGTATGCCATTTATTTCATTATTACAGTGGGATGCGTCTGAAAGTTGTTTTTTTTTATGCATTTGAAGACATCGATAACAGCTGTTCCAACATTATAATAATACCACTATATGTCACAACTAAAATTAAATCTTTTAATTCTTTTAAAATTAAAACTAACTAAACAATATAGGAACAGACTAGAAGATTGTATTTCCATGTTCTGTAACCGACCTCCCACTCAGTGCTGTCTATAACTTGCATTAACATTGATGAATGCACCTTTTCCCTAATTCAAAGAACAGGAAAATAATATTTTCATAAGATTTTAAATTGCAAATGTGATGTTTTTAGCCAACCAACTGAATTTCACAAAACTGCACTTATAAAATATGAATATTATTAATAATCTGTTTAAAAGAGCTTGTTAAAGTCCTAAATAAATAGCTGTGTAGAAAAAATCTTTTGACTTATCTTTTTATTTATATTTTTCTTTGGTCTGTATTATTAAGTTGGCTTGAAAAAGCCAACTTACTGAAATCCTATTTAAGCTACTACTTCTTCTTCTGAGACCAAATTTTAAAATCTATCTCCTCCTAGCCTTTTAAAGCTACAACCACCAAACTCGGGTCAGACCTTCAGACTGGTCTGACTCCGGTTGCTATATCTTTTCTAACTGATCCGGCTTATGGTTTTCGTAAACCAAACTATCAAACCCACAGACTTTCATTGAGGGGGGTGAAAACTTTTATACAATAAGACTTATGGTGTATTTAAGCTGTCTATTGCTAAAGCAAAACTTAACAACTCCCTACTGAAAAAACAGCTAAAACCAGCCTAAGCTGATTGACTGTATTATTAAGTTGGCTTGAAAAAGCCAACTTACTGAAATCCTATTTAAGCTACTACTTCTTCTTCTGAGACCAAATTTTAAAATCTATCTCCTCCTAGCCTTTTAAAGCTACAACCACCAAACTCGGGTCAGACCTTCAGACGGGTCTGCCTCGGGTTGCTATATCTTTTCTAACTGATCCGGCTTATGGTTTTCGTAAACCAAACTATCAAACCCACAGACTTTCATTGAGGGGGGTGAAAACTTTTATACAATAAGACTTATGGTGTATTTAAGCTGTCTATTGCTAAAGCAAAACTTAACAACTCCCTACTGAAAAAACAGCTAAAACCAGCCTAAGCTGATTGACTGCTTTGGCTGGTCTCCCAGGCTGGTTTTAAAGTGGTTTTGGCCACTTTTTTTAGCAGGTCAGACTGGTCTTTAACAGGTTTTTAGCTGTTTTTTTACAGAATCAACTGGTTTTAGCTGGATTAGCATAGAAACATGTTAACAACATGCTAGTAACTTGCTAATCATGCTAGAAACATGCTAACAAAATGCTAGTAACTTTGTAATCATGCTAACAACATGCTAGTAACATGCTAATCATGCTAGAAACTAGGGTTGTGCCGATAGTATCGTGTATCGACGATAGTCAGAGATATCGACGATAGCTGCTGTCTTTGTCGATAGTCCAGACGATATTAGGCTCATTCTCCTATTAATGTAATAATAATAATAATTATTATTATTATTAGGCGGCCCATTATAATTCGGCTATTATTATCAAATTGCCCCGCTTTTTCATTCAACACTGTATTTCACACACACGCACACGTGTGCGCGCAAACGAGGACAGAATCAACTGGTTTTAGCTGGATTAGCATAGAAACATGTTAACAACATGCTAGTAACTTGCTAATCATGCTAGAAACATGCTAACAAAATGCTAGTAACTTTGTAATCATGCTAACAACATGCTAGTAACATGCTAATCATGCTAGAAACTAGGGTTGTGCCGATAGTATCGTGTATCGACGATAGTCAGAGATATCGACGATAGCAGCTGTCTTTGTCGATAGTCCAGACGATATTAGGCTCATTCTCCTATTAATGTAATAATAATAATAATAATAATTATTATTAGGCGGCCCATTATAATTCGGCTATTATTATCAAATTGCCCCGCTTTTTCATTCAACACTGTATTTCACACACACGCACACGTGTGCGCGCAAACGAGGAGCCTGTAGCCGGTGAAGGAGTCTCCAACCACCAGTGTTGGGAAGTAACTAGTTACATGTAATGGAATTACATCATTTAATTACAAAATAAAAGTAATTGTAATCAGTTACAGTTACTGACAAAAAAAATTTAATTAAAGGGGTCATATGATGCTGCTAAAAAACATTATTTTGTGTATTTGGTGTAATGCAATGTGTTTATGCGGTTTAAGGTTAAAAAAACACATTCTTTTCCACATACTGTACATTATACCAGTGTTGGGGAGTAACTAGTTACATGTAACGGAATTACGTAATTTAATTACAAAATAAAAGTAATTGTAATCAGTTACAGTTACTGCATCATATGACCCCTTTAAATTACAGTTACTTATGAAAACGTTAAGGATTACAAAGGGGGTTACATCTGATTTGTTCAAACACACTCCCACATACAGATTTAATTGATTTCTTTAATGAATTGCAGTGACTGCTCTAAAATATGAAACACCAATGCTTCAGGAGTTTAGAACATGCTTATTCGATAACTCTTTTATTTCCTATATGGGTTTATAATAATTAATTAATAATAATAATTTAAGCATTTAGCAGACGCTTTTATCCAAAGCGAGTTACACTGCATTCAGGCTATACATTTTTTACCAGTATGTGTGTTCCC
>NW_015661574.1:374250-376695 GCF_001515625.1 Sinocyclocheilus rhinocerous | reverse complement strand
TATAGCTATGCTTCATTTTTTAAAGATTAGCTGTTTTTTTCCAAGGCATTGTTAGATTCCAGACAGTGTTTCCTATCATAGCTATGCAAAGATTTGATTTCAAAAACAGTATCATAGCTAATAAAATATTTATTGTTATGATTTTAAATATGTATTTAACCTCAGAATGATCTCGAAGTAAGTCTGATTTTGTGGTGGCTGTGCTTCAAAGGGGACATTGGATGCCCATCTTCCATAAATTGGTATGATTCTTTAGGGTTTTCATAAAAGGCCTGCAACATACTTTGGTTAAAATTCCTCAGTGGTCATGTAAAACAACACCCTTTTTACCTTGCTCTGTTCACAGCGGCTCGTTTCGGGGCATGTCCCTTTAAATGCTAATGAGCTCTGCTCACCCCGCCCCTATCTTCCGTAGAAGAGTAAAGGCGATTTGCAAATAATCATAAAAAAATATAAAGTGTGAGACTTAATTCTTCTGGAAGTGCAGCTGGATCACAAACAATGGGTACTGATCTATCCTTGAGTTTGAACTTTTTAACAAAATGTAACAAAGTTTGTAGTTCGGGAAGAAGGAGACGGGTCTGGAGTAAAATTATTTGCGCAGACATAAATTAATTTAGGTGTATTCGGTGGTGCATTACCATCAAAAACAAAACTAATGCACTGCGTCCTTCGTGTCTCTGATGTCAGGAGAAAATTAACACTCTTATGTTCTTCTACATCACAAAACTGCAAAACACCTGCATTGCTTACAAGACATTGTCGCTACAGCTGCTCAAGCGCGGAGAGAATGATGGACTTCGTACAACTGGCTGAGGGCGAAACTATGCTAATACTGGACAGTACTTCAGCGGTTGTGGGCGGGCCTGAGCAAATATGACATCATACTGCTCAGAAAATCAAAACGGCTTGATAATTGAGACTGTTTAGATTTTTGGGGGATTAAAAAAAAGGAGCGAATGGATTTTTATCCTTGTAGGGTGGTTGTGCATTTTGCATCCAATGTCTCCTTTAAAATTTAAATATTATAATCTTAATTCAAGTGATGAAGGATTTAGAAACTCTGACAGGAGTCAGTGTTGACTATTGAGTATTACTGTAAGGTTAACCCTGCCTGGTTTATGTTTGAAAATTATTAACAGTTGAAAACATTAGAAATTTAGAAAAGTAATCAAATGTAATCAGTTACATTACTTTAATAAAGTAATTGAAAAGTTACACTACTTATTACATGTTAAGTAGGGTAACTTGTAATCTGTAACCTATTACATTTCCAAAGTAACCTTCCCAACACTGCCAACCATAAACACATATCGTCTGCTGATATAAGGTATTTCGTTGCACTTTAACAAGTAATCTGAACGGCCTATATATGTGCAATATTTTAACCGAGCCCTCACTAACTGAGTTTAATGCCACAGTTATGTTAGAACGCATCTCATTCTTGATTCTGTGGTGGTGCGTCGGGCTCATCATGGGGCGCGCGGTCCGGACCGCTGTATGACTGATGTAGGCTATTCTGTTTAATTTAAATTTACTCCAAATATATGAACTTACCTGTTTTAAATACTTTATATTTAACGTGTTCATTTATGTCCAATATTTAGTGTTAAACTGTTGGTCTTTAAAATAAATCTACTTTTGATTTTCACCGTTGACTGATTTTGCAGACCAGACTGATAACTTCCGTGCGTCGATGCGACAAACTTGTCACAGGACACGCGGTCCTAATAGCGATGTATGACTGTTGTATCCGAATATATATGAACTAGCTGTTTTAAATATTTTTGTATTTAACATGTTAGTTTATCAGTATGTTTGAAAGTATATTATTTAGATTCGTGGTGCTTCCATAGGCTCCCTCTCTCTCTCGCGCATGGTTTTAAACACCAAATAGTTATGAAATAGCCTATGACAAGTACAGAGAGTCTCTCTCTTGCCCCCACCCACCCATGCACGATAATATCGTCTATCGGCGATCTCACGGACTGGCGATATGACGATTTGAAAAATGACCATATCGCCCAACACTACTAGAAACGTGCTAGTAACTTGCTAATCATTCCAAAAAAGGCTAACACCATGCTAGTAATGTGCTAATCATGTTAGAAACATGTTAACAGCTTGCTAAACATGCTAGAAACATGCTAGCATCAGGCTAGTAACATGCTAATCATGCTAGAATCATGCTAGTAAAATGCTAAGCATGTTAGAATCATGCTAGTAACTTGCTAATCATGTTATCATGCTAGAAACGTGCTAAAAAAATGCAAGCAACGAGCTAATAATGCTAGAAAAATGATAACAATTTGCTAAACATGTTAGAAACATGCTAGTAACGTGCTAATCATGTTAGAATCATACTAGTAACATGTTAATCATGCTAGCAACATGTTAGTAACTTGGTAATCATGGTAACAACATGCTAGTAACTTGCTAATCATG
>NW_015661574.1:373606-373826 GCF_001515625.1 Sinocyclocheilus rhinocerous | reverse complement strand
AATTTGCTAATCATGCTAACAAAATGCTAAGACCATGCTAGTAACATGTTAATCATGCTAGCAACATGTTAGTAACTGGCTAATAATGCTAACAACATGCTAGTAACTTGCTAACAAAATGCTAGTAACTTGCTAATAATGCTAACAACATGCTAGTATGATAGTCATGCTAGAAACATGCTAGCAACTTGTTAAACATGTTAGAAACATGCTAGCATCA
>NW_015661574.1:361074-373568 GCF_001515625.1 Sinocyclocheilus rhinocerous | reverse complement strand
TAGAAACATGCTAGTAACTTGCTAATCATGCTAACAACATGCTAGTAACATGCTAATCATGCTAGAAACATGCTAGTAACTGGCTAATCATGCTAACAAAATGCTAACACCAACATGCTAATCATGCTAACAACATGCTAGTAACATGCTAATCATGTTAGAAACATGCTAGTAACTTGCTAATCATGTTAACACCATGTTAGTAACATGCTAACAGTGGTGGACGAAGAACACAAATCAAGTACTTGAGTCAAAGTACAGATACGTATAATAAAATATTACTCCAGTAAAAGTAAAAGTACTCCTTTTGCAATTTTACTCTAGTGAAAGTACAAAAGTACTCGATTTTTTTATGTACTTCTGTTAACTTTACGGCAGCGGGGAATATGAACGTGCATGAGTTATTTTATTTAGTCTGTGTTATTTTAATGTTCCTGAGTTTTTTTTACCTAAAACATAGAGACACTGATGATGATGTGTCTGCATTCAAGCATTTCAGTGGGCTTAAATAGATCACCCTTTACAGCAGATTTAGTTCCCAAACAACTGACAGTTTTGACCTAAATATGATTTTCAGTTACAATAATTAATCCTAAAATTCGACATTAGTAACTTACTTTTAGCAGCATCAGACGCACGCGCGATCACAAGATCTCCCGGTTCTTACTTACGTGATATATTATAAGGAGTAACGATATGTTTTATGAAATGTAGTGAAGTAAAAAGTACAATCTTATGCTTTGGAATGTAGTGAAGTAAAAGTAAAAGTTACTCAAAATAAAACTACTCCAGGAAAGTACAGATACTTGAAAAATGTACTTAAGCGAAGTAAAACTACTCCGTTACTGTCCACCACTGCATGCTAATCATGCTAGAATCATGCTAGCAACATGTTAGTAACTTTCTAATTATGCTAACAACATGCTAGTAACATGCTAATCATGCTAGTATGCAAACAAAATGCTAACACCATGCTAGTAACATGTTAATCATGCTAGAATAATGCTAGCAACATGTTAATAACTTGCTAATTATGGTAACAACATGCTAATCATGCTAGAAACTTGCTAATCATGCTAGCAACATGCTAGTAACATGCTAATCATGATAAAAACATGTTAGCAACATGCTAGTCATGCTAGAAACAGCCTAGCAACCACCCCAGGTAACCTTGCAATAAGTTTTATACCTATCTGTTTTTCTGATAGACTGTATTGCCTTGAAAACATTCAAACTTTAATCTTTAAAACTATTTTAACTTTCAAACTACTTCAAACTGAAAACTTTCAGACTGCAAGCTTTTAAAACTTTCTAGCTAGGCTTTTTCAAGCCAACTTAAAGTTTACCTACAAACTTTTCAATCTAGTTCTTTTTAGTGTCACTGAATTATGTGGTTGGGTGGAAGTGTGTTTCAATATTGGCTTATGTAAATACCATATTTATTATGGTATACAATCATAATTGATGATGATGAAATTCATTCAGCACTGTCTCAAAAATGTAGTTAATCTAAGTTCAGGTTCGATCTGTTGTTTTTTTGTAGACCGTTTCTCTTAAATACTGTGGAAATCCCCAGTACTATTGACCACATAGCACTTTACCTCATCTTGAAAGCAGTCTGTCCTACCCTACATTTCCCTTGAGTTTAAGACATCAGGAATAGACTATTGTAAGCTGAAGGACTACTTTTTTTTTTAGATAAATCTTTATCATAAAGCACACAACTTTACGGCTTTCCCACTAACTCATAAACATCTCATATTCTGAAGCCATTATAAGTAAAAAACTTGTTTTGTATTGTTAAAGGGATAAATGAAAAATCTCATCATTCACTTACACTCGTGTTCTCAAAAACCTTTATGACTTTCTTCTGTGGAACACAAATCTTTTGTGTTTCATAGAAGAAGAAAAATGTTTGGAATGAAATGAGGGTAAGAAAATAATGACAATGTTTATTTCTGGGTAAACTATTTTTTTCAAGTTATGAAGTCACCTGACAAGAGTACTGTGAATAAAATGCCATGGAAGTGTGTGGTTAGCCATCAGAGTCTTCCAAATGTCTCTCTCAAAAACTGCTAAAATCTTGGCAGGAAGTTATGGAGGAAGTCGTGTAGGTTGGAACTGGTCTGCCTCCCTTTCCGTACCACTGCTTTTACAGTAATTGCATTTACTGAAGGGTCTGAGAGACACCTTTTTGTGGTTGCATCTCAAAGATGAGATTAAGTGAAAGAAAGAAAAAAACGTTCATGTAAAATAATTTGCAAACAATACACATTTTAAATGTTTAATGCAGGTCCAGTCTTGAATGTTTGTGATTGTGTAAGTGTGAATTAATTGAGTATCTGCTATAATAATGTGTCAGTAAATGCATGCAGAAAAAGACCGGGAATTAGAGGGGTGTGTGTGTGTGTATGTGTGTGTGTGTGTGTGTGTGAAAGTGAGCGATTACAAATTTAGCTGCTGATTCACCTCCGGCCCGCCCACTTACTGTTGGCTTCAGCTGTTTTCTGTCTCAAACTGCTCTCTGTCTCAAACCAACAAAGAGTAAGCAAAAGTGAGAATGAGAATTACGTGACCGATTCATCTTGAAGATGACATAAACCAAGCTTCTTGAAGAAATAAAAGGCTACAAAATCCCTCAAGTGCTCATTCACTCCTTTGGGTTAACTTGGAGTGTCTGCTCAGTGAATAACAATGATCCCATTCGTCGGTGACTTAAGTGAGCTCATATGTATGTGATAATCCAAGATGATCATGTCTCTGAAACAGCTTTACAGTCACAGTTTCCCTTTCAACCAGTCCCGAAAAACCAAACCTCAGAGTTCATTTAGAGCAGCACATTAATCAACTCTATACATTTCTATACACTCAATACACTTCTTCAGCTGTTGTATCAGACTCAGACGAAAACCATTTGTTCGTCACATCTCTCAGAGTGTTGTGTTTGTTCTGTGTGTGTTTAATTTAGTACAGTGCGATGCTGGGTCAGTTAGTCAAATCAGGACAGTGACGTGAGAGGCAGCATGTGACTAAACAGGCGGGAAGATTCAGCTCATCGGAAGAGAATGAGAGAGCTGCAAAATGTGAGAACTGAGTACAAACAAGACAGTACAAGAAGAGAACATTTGGTCGTTATCATTTTTGAATGGGAATGAAAATGCAGAATGTATAGGACATTGAAAGGGTTGGGAGGTTTTATATGCAGGCCAGCCACTGGTGAGACATCAGGGCGGAAGTTGACAATGCAGTTTGAGCTGGTATGAGAAAGAGAGAAGGGAGGGAGAGTGAGAGAGAGAAACCTCTAATGAATCAAGGAAGATGGGCTTTTTTAGAAAAACAAGAAAAATACATTTAACGACAGCAAAAGAAACAGAATTCTTGGTGTATTACTTATTATAACCGATTTTTAAACGAGATGTCAAAACGAAACTGCAGTGGCAACGAATGAATGGGTCTAACTCTTCGGCTCTTGGCAGGGAAATACTGCATCATTGGGTATCGATGGTTATGTTTGTTTGTGTTTTTTCGAGTTCTGTCTTCCTATAAATCAAGTAAGTGACAGTATCCGAGTACATATATTTTTGTCTTTACATTTTACTCAGTGTCGTATTTTGCCAGTGTTTTGATTTAGTTGTTGAGATGTTACAAGTTGTTGTCATTTATGTTAAAGGGCCAAAATATATTCCCGGGTATTCTCGAGGGTATGCGGTTCATCCATATATTTAAAAAGGCGTACGAAAAACTATTGGTTGTCCCTTGACCCCCCTTCATGACGTTTTTTGTTCTTATTTGTCAAGTTCACTGCATAAACTCACGTAGCCACCTTTCTGTCTCAAACAGATGAATATTAACAATATTCGCGCTCCGTTAAACGCGATTAATTTGCGAGATGGATCCTACGTATCCTTCGACTTCATATTCGGGATTTGAGAACTTTATTACGAGTTGTAGGACTGAAGCTCCAAACATTAACAGGTGGGTGAGAAGGTAGCTGACCTGTATACGAGCTCTGCATAAAAGTCTTTATTTATCAGCAAATCTGATGTAATATTGTTCGCTTTTACATTTATGCAATTTTGGAGATATTTCATCCTGTTTTTAATATTTTTATCCTTGGTTTGGGCAGAGGTGCCTGATTGCTAAATGCTAAGTAACATGTGCTGGATAAGAACTGTGATAAGACACAAGGAAAAACCATGTTGAGTCTTAGTATTATCTCCGAACTATGATTTTTAGTGATTATTTATTTCGGCTTGTTATACATTTATGATTTTATATGCATTATAGAAAATTTAAGTTGTGCAGTGATGCGTCAGCCATTTTGTGAGTATGCAGAAGATATGCAGTGTTTTTTTTTATATATATATATTTCCTCGTTTCCTTTCGATTTAAACATATTATGAGATTAATTATTTTTTCTTATATTATGCAGTCATTCAAGCTTGTCTTTGGTCAATTTTATGCTATTATGTTAACTGCATATCAGAATTACACTTTTGGAGAGAAAATGCGGAAATGTTAATGTGACATGGGGTTTATCATTTATTGTAACCATCACTAAAAATTAAGAATTCAAGTTTTGGATTTGTATGTTTAATACTGAAAATTTTGACAAATCGATTCTATTACAGTAATAATAATGATAAGCTAGAATTCATTTTTTCTAAATATACTTTGAACAAACATACAAAGTCAATGCTATTAATGAAAAGATATGCTAGAAATAAAATTACACAACATATGTACTCAAAAAAATATGCATTTACTGTACAATGATATTTCTGAGTGTCTTTTATCTATAAAACCAAGTTAAAAGGTTGGAAAAAAGTGCCTATTGAGATTACATAAATGTAAGAGTTTACAGGTGATCTTCTATTTGCTTGAATAAAGGGCACACACTATAAACGACATAAAGTGAATTTTGTATCATTATCTGATTTTTCTTTTAACAAAGAGAAATTCCAAAACATCAAAAACCAGGCGATTTTTAGCTGTATATTTTAGAGCTTTTCTCGAATGTTCCCTCACACACAAACACACACCAGTAAGCTTGCCTTTCTCTGAAGCATCATCAGAAAAAAGGCACTGATTTTAATGTTTAATTTTTTTTCATTTGTCCACAACTAGATTTACGATCGATCATCATATTTTTTCTTTTTTGTGAAAAATGAATTACAAAAAACGAAGTCGTGTAAAAGATATGTCATTTGGAATGATGTTCTACGTGATGTAAAGGCAAAGATAGTCTTTGACATCATAATAATTAATTGCTCATAATTTTATATAACAAATAATCAGCAATTAAGTGTGCAAATAGCAAAGGAAAAACAATAATTAGTAACAAAGTTTCATTATGTCTTTTATACTGTAATGGGTCTATTACATATTCTACAAAGTAAGGTTTTTTCCTTTCTCTGAAATATGTGAATTATACCACCGCACTTTGTAATGTTAACTATGCAATACAAAATATATGTGTGGGATTCTACTTTTGTCTCTTTTTTTACTCTTTTCTTTTTATTATAATACCAATAACACATTTCAAAATGAATCACACTCTTTATGAATGAATCGCAATATCAGATTAATCGGTTTTGCTTGAAAATATTAGACTATTTTGAGAAAATATGGTGATTTGCATTGTGACTGATTTGTCATTTTTTTGTTATCTCAGAGAACAATGGAGATGCAGAAGTGTAATTAGTAGTTTCATATGGGAGTATAATTTTTAAATTATAATTCTAAGCTAACTTTTTCCGATGGTTTTATTTCTTCTGTGTGTTATTAAATCACAAAATGCAAAACAGAGAATGGTGTTACTGTTGACTCATATTCTTTATATCACTGGTTGCTGGATCACAGTTTCTGTTGCAGACCAAAAACTGTCTCTAAGCTCCATTAACTTTGTAATATACGTACAAGCATTTGTTTCTCATAACATGCCCTCATAAATGCATGCATTCTGTAGAATGTGAATTGAAAAGTTAAATATTTTAAATGTGAGTGACATATGTAAATAAAAAAACTTTTGAAATTTTATTCATTATACCACTTTCAGTCTGAGTGGTGAATCGATTATGAAAGACCTCATTTTCTATTATGTAAGTGATGTGGGGACACAACTGACTGGTCAAAAGTTTCAAGTATGATTTTATAACTCACAGGTAGCAATGACAGAAATTCTGTGGCTGTGAGGGTGAACAGTTCTTTTGGTAGGCCTCTGGAGTTCATTATTTGGGGACATTCCTGCAGCCACATACAACATAATATATGTCTGCAAAAATTAGTGACTTTCGGTTTATCCCTCTGTTAGATTTTTATAGTTTTAATTTGATGCTTACCATGCCATATCCTGTAGATGAACTCATGAGTTTTTCAAACCTATTAGAATCAATGGCCCATCTGTCTCGGTGTTATCAATCTCTAACTTCTTACTTTGCTTATGCATCGATAGATAGGCTTTGCAAAATACTTCATGTCATATAGTTTTTTATATATATAAATATATATAAAATAGAATTAAAATCAAATCTTTCGTACTCGGAACGCGCTCGCGCGACTAAGTGCAACGCAGTGTAATAAAGAAACACTGGATATTTTAAACAACTTCCTTACTACGCAGATCCCGCGCATTTTGTCTAGTTGTCTATTAGAAACGTTCATTTTCCGTATATTTTTTTGTTCTTTTCCCCCCCCCCATTTAATTCCTTCTCTCTGTGAGCCCGGTTGTCAGTCAGGTGATGCTGACGTCGGCAGACTCCTCCTGCAGGGGAATCCCCGCAAACTCCACGCGTGGATTTTGCTTTGGGTTTGTTTGAAGCCCGTTTTTTTGTGTTGTTTTGGTCTTTGTTTGAGTACCACGGAACTCATCACGGCAAGACTCTTACAAGAGTAACGAAAAAAAAAACATTTGGGGAGAGGAGGTCGGTGAAGTAAATTATCGCAAGGTAAAAGAGAGACAATTGTGCTGATTCTTTGGAATTTTTTCAGCGTATTCCGCACCATAGGCACATACCGCCACCAACTTGTTTCTATTCATACATGGATGATAATTGTGCTGATTCCTAATTTGTTAGAACATAAATCCGTTCTTCATTAAGTGTTTGATTCGAAACTATTGCGTGCATTAAAGTCGGGATTTGAAGTACAAGATTACTTAATGCGTGCAGATATTGTTATTTTAACGAGCTGACGTCGATGCGATTAAAATTGAAATTTGAAAATTGAATAAAACTAATGAATTAACAGGAACGGAAACTCAAGAGGCCCGACGGCGCTTTAAACGTTATTGAACCGTCATAGCTGTGAAGCGCTAGCTTACTAGCTAGCAGTCGAAAATGTTGAAATATGCTTTTACTGTAACAAATTAATTTGTCTTTTAGAAATTTGTATTTAATATCTTAGTATTTTCCCCCTTTAACAGTATCTTCAAATGAGCGTTTAGTTTTAGAAGCAAATTAACGTAGTTATCTAAGCGGTATTTTCGCAACTCGGCTCTCAGAGAAGATCGTTTCTGAGCGTTTCCACTGAGCATAAAACTTCACGATAATATTTACAAACGTGATTTGGTTGTTTAATTTGAAAGTTATCGCACTTCGCAAAAAGACAACATCGCCGCGGCTGAACCGTTTTCAAAATATCGAGCGATTGTGAGTTGTATTTTTATCATATTTTGCCTCAAGCGTTGAGCTGACTGAAAGTTTTGTTATATCTGTAGTATATCTGCGAATCTAAAACAAGCCATGGCAGAAAGTCAAGAATTTGCTGACCTGTGGGAGCGAAACCTCATGTAAGTTTGCAACACTCTCCTGAGACCCCGAGTTGGTCATATCCTCAGTTTTATGTGGGTGCAGGCAATATTATTTCTGTTTTCTGTAATCATTTTTGGGTATTTATTTATTTTTGGTTGGTCAAGAAAAGATCCATTGAACTTTTCATTGTGCATCAGTACTCTGCTGTGTGTATTGTGTGTGCTTTATTAGTTAAATGCTAAACCAATTCTCTCTTTCTTCCAATTTGTGTCTCAGTTCCACTCAGGAAGGTGGCCCTTGCTGGGACTTGATCAATGATGAGGTATTAAAAAAAAAAAATTAAAAAAAAAGCATGTATATACACACACATACCATACTCATATTCATACTTGTTTTTTCAATGCTGGACTCTTACGTGTTTCAGCAGTATCTTCCAGGCTCTTTCGACCTGAATATTTTTAGTAATGTGCTGACTGAACAGCCTCAGCCTTCCACCTCCCCTCCGACCGCCTCTGTTCCTGTTGCCACTGATTATCCTGGGGAACATGGCTTCAAACTGGGCTTCCCTCAATCTGGCACTGCCAAGTCTGTCACCTGCACGGTAAGTTAAAAATACATACGCACACATACATCCATGCATACAGTACTCAACTTACATTAAAAGTGACATTTGAGTGTACTCGATCACTCCTGTAATTCCTCAAATTTCACATTATACGTGCACTATACACTAGCATCCTAAATAAATGAAAATCAATTTAGTAGTTTCTGATTATTGCCATTGGTTGTTCATATTCTGATTGGAAATAAAATGGTTTCTAGTGAGTGCATAAATAAGTGTTAGTGATAATATATAGTTAAAAGTTAGTGACAGTTAGTAGTGAACTAACATTAGTATGTATTAGTTTAAGTGTGTACATGGTTGCACGTGTACCTGAGGTCATGTAGAGACTCAAATTGTCCTTTCTGGTGAGCGCTGAATTGGAATGTTGCCAGGATACCACGAGACTTCATTCATTCTACATCACCTCTTTCGTTCCTGTCTTGAATAATACTTCCAAATTCCCATCTTCTGTGTATTCGCCACTCAAGTTTAGAGAGCTGATGTGGTCATTCAGCATGTCAATCTAACATGTGGAGTGGGCAAATAAGAAATTGAATTTGGCGTTTCTTATTGAATTGTCTGCAGACATGAATAGGCATGTTCTCATGTGGAGTGCCAAACAGTTCTCCAGTAGCCTTGGGGTTAAAAAAAAAAAAGTGCTGCCCCCCCACCCCCCACCAAATCTTCTCTCTTTCATCTGTTGTACTTTTTTTGGTTCAGACCTTTTATATCCTAATTTTTTAGCAAGACTATTTAGACTATAAGCTATTATGTCACACAACCCTACATAAGTGGTTTGGAGAATGGATAGAAACAAGTATGTAGATTCAAATGGCATAAAGTTATTAGAAATTCATCATGTATTTGTTTCAAGAGGTTGCACAAAGAAATGGCTGTGTGTTTGGCATACATTTACACTTATGCATTTAGTAGATGCTTTTGTCCAAAGCTACTTACAATAGAGGAAAATAACTCATCACACAGCCAATAACATTCATTGTGTACAATGCCAGGTTTATTATAAAGCTAAGTTAGGAAAAAGCTATAGCTTATGTAATTTGTCTGTGTACTTTAGCAAATATAGTTTAATACACACTCTCTTGACTGTCCAGTATGTAGAAAGGGGTGTTGCTCTAAGATGACTGCATGACAAAAGATAAGATGACTGCATTAGTTGTCAGTCAAAAAAGCTTTCAGGTACTCCTCAGTGTACAATACCATGTTATGTATATGAGTATATTCATGTTATGAGTAATGAGTTAAATTCATGTTAAAACAGGTAATGAGTCCTATTTCTAGCTTAGTCAGTCTCTGTTGTGTTTAGCCCTCTAACATTATTAAATCTGACAGTACTTATATTTTATTTATTCCTATAATCAGTGAAATCTCCTTGTTAATTTCTTTTTCTTTTTTTCTTTTTTTTTTTTTGCCTTTTTATTTTTATTTTTAGCAGCAATATTTTTATTAGTAAGCCTGTATCTGTGGAGTTTGAACATGTCTGAACTTGTCCTGGTAGAACAGTGGGGGGAGGGGTTGTCTGTTTCTACAGAAACTGCAGTCTTCAAGACTCCAAGCAGGGACATTTAGCATCCAAAACTTTTCAGTCTAACCATTGTAGGGAGAATTGCATCCTGTGAAACAGAGTTTTAGGAAAGAGAGTAGAGTTTAAGGTTGTTATAGTGCAAGTCAAACTGGTGTCTTTCAGATCCTGTGAGAAACTACAGGACTGCATATGATCTGGATGGTAAGAGGAAAATACAATTTCAAAAGCTCAAATGTGAATGGGATAAAGTCTTGAGTTTTTTTTTTTTTTTCAAAATCTGTGAGTTTTTGTTGTTAAGTTTTTGAAACTTTTGTTGATGCTTGCAATTTTTTCCGTCCTTTTTAATGAACTAGGTTTTGGTTAGATAAACCATATGTTTGTATTTTATTACTCGTATTATTTTCATTATGTACTTTTTTTTTCTGGAGTAATAAATACATATTAAATGTGTTAATTAAAAAATTTACATATTTTCTAAATCAGCAAGCTTATTGTTAAAGTCCGAGTGAACCGGAAGTTGCTGCCGACTTTATTTCAGTGTAGTGACCTATTTCCTTCTGAAACAGAATATTGAATAGAGGGCATGGTTTTATTTGGGCACTCCTCCTCTCTGTCTCTTGCTCATATCCTCATATCAAACTAACGGTTGGAGGGGTGTGTTTAAAAGGATATTCTGCCCAAGCCATCAAACTGTCATCATCAGAGAAGGACTGCCATTCCAGAGCAGAAGCAAATGTTCAGATTTTGATTAAAGATTACCAAGACAAACAATTTTTTTCAGCGGATTAACTTGCACGGATTAATTGTTAACATCAAGACTAGCAATGTGCGCTAGTAAAGTAAATAAAGTCAATTTTGATTTCATGCCGACTTTAAAGGCTGTGTATTTGCTACACCTGTAGTGGTGGTGCTTCAAATGGGATGAATGTATTATTATTAGCACACTGTCAGCCCATTAAAACCTCTCTTCAAGACATTCACCTTTAAAGCACCACTGCTAAGAAAAAAAAAAATGCAGTTGAAGTAGCTGACCTCACTGATGAACTAGTAGTTGATTGTTGGACTGCGAGTTGGCCATCTTAACCTATCTTTTATTTTAATCAGCATTCTCAGGAATTGCAACATAAATGTTTTGAATGTTCTATTAACTTGTGTGATTACTACAAATACTAATGACTATGACGTATTATTTTTTATTTTTTTCAACGTGTGACTTTTGTATATATGAACTTGATGTTCTTTTCCTTTTCTTTGATTTCAGTACTCGGCTGACCTGAATAAGCTCTTTTGCCAATTGGCGAAAACGTGTCCAGTTCAGATGGTGGTGGACGTTGCCCCTCCCCAGGGCTCGGTGATCAGAGCCACAGCCATTTATAAGAAGTCCGAACATGTGGCTGAGGTGGTCCGTCGATGTCCCCACCATGAGAGAACCCCAGATGGCGATGGTATAGACATGTTCTTCCTCATCCAATCTTGCACCATTGTACAGGAATACACTAGCTATACTGATACAAGTTCCACTAAAAGCAATTAACAGGTCTGTTTACTCCCTGTTCAGCATTGGCTCCTCCTGCTCACCTGATCCGAATGGAAGGAAACTCGCGTGCTGTTTACAGAGAGGACGACATAACCTACAGGCACAGTGTGGTGGTTCCCTATGAAGCTCCTCAAGTCAGTCTCAGTATTTTGATCTGTAATAACATTAGACAGCAAGAGTAAATGACAAAAATGTTCATTTTCATTTAATTGCAAATGTATTAATCTTTGTCTGCAACACAGCTATAAGTTTCATTTTTTTTCAGCTGGGAGCAGAATGGACAACTGTTTTGTACAATTTCATGTGCAACAGCAGTTGCATGGGTGGCATGAACCGCCGACCCATCCTCACAATCATCACTCTGGAGACTCATGAGTAAGTAGTCCATCTTTGATTCCTCTGTTAGTGAATTGTATTCCTATGTGGATTAGGGATGGGCATTCCAAGCAAAAATAATATTCGAAAATCGCAGGGTATTATTTGATTATTATTCGAAAATCGCACCCCTCACCCGCATGCACGCACAAACACCCATAAACTGAGAGAGAGGGAGAGAGACGGGATTCAAACTTTCAGTCTGTATTAGGGATGCACCGATACCACTTTTTCCAGTACTCGCCCGATACCGATACTTTTATTTTTGGTACTTGCCGATACCGAGTTTTATTGCATTTGTACATTTTTAAAATATTGGGTACAGAAACCAAAAGAGTATGTATAATGTTAGTTGGTTAACTTCATTTATCAAATAGATACAGTCAAACCAAAATTTATTCAGACACCTTCAACATTTCTCCCATTATCACAGTTTATTCGCTATAGTTTAGAAAATAGTAATAAAATATAACAAGAACAAGTTAAACGGAGTCAGAACAAATTCAGCTTGATAATGTCAGATAACTTTGATAGAAAGGTATGTAATAGATTACAATCAACCAAAAAATATTCAGACAGCTGTTAGTATGACAGTATTTACACAACTATGAATACTTTGTCGGGCAACCCTTAGCCTCAATGACAGCCTGTAGTCTCCTGGGCATGCTGTCAACCAGGTTCATG
>NW_015661574.1:319485-361025 GCF_001515625.1 Sinocyclocheilus rhinocerous | reverse complement strand
ATAGGCTACCTTAACTCAAGCCATATAATGATTGTAACGTGCTGAAACATATTAATATAATAAAAGCAACCAAATGACAGCACTTATTAACATAACAGTCCATCGATGAGCATAAATCAACTGCTCATAAGGCTAGGAAATTTCCATTAAAAAAAATGGAACCCCTAAAGGGAATAGATACGAGATGGGAGGAAAAATATACTTCAGTATCATCTGTCGCAATTATATCGTTGGGTAATTACACTGTATATAAATTGCGGGCATCAGGGAGCTGTTATTAATATGCGGGCATTTAAACCACATTTGAACGCGCACCTGTTTTTTACGTTCACTTTCGAGATTCGCGATCACATACGGAACAGCACTCGGCAGTACTTACCACACATTTTACAAGATTAGATGTTTGTCAGTGGTGCTCAGGATCTGCAAATCATTCGCCATCATCCTATCAGTCATCTCTCCTTACTCTGTATATGTGGTAAGTGAAATGTTATGTACTGTGATGTAACATGCTACCGTTAGCAAGCGGCTAACCAGGTACCTTTAGTGGCTCTGTAGAATGCGTTATTTGTTTTCCGCGCCTTTCTGAATACGGATTCAGCCACATCTCTAACCTAGTCAGGGGTGTTTGTGTGGTCTGCACAGAACTCTTATTTGACATCGTCCCAAGTTACTGTAACCGTTATATGCTACGCAAGTCTTTTTTTATGCCATGCAAGTCTACAGTGTGCGCGTGAGACAATACTGTGTTCTTCTGTTGTCTTTTGACAGCTTTTAGTTGTGTTATTGGTAGCACCACCCTCTGCTTACATGAACGCGTCACCACCGCATCAACACGGAAAACATGGGGAGATTTTTTAAGACAATAATCTCACAACCTATTCGATATTCTATAATTAAATCAACTAATTGAATATTCGAAAATCGTGACCCATCCCTAATGTGGATACCAAGGATCATCAAAACAGCTTTTACTCTTGTCTTGCAGAGGTCAGTTGCTGGGCCGCAGGTCTTTCGAGGTGCGTGTGTGTGCGTGCCCAGGCAGAGACCGGAAAACTGAGGAGAGCAACTTCAGGAAAGACCAGGAGACCAAAACCTTGGGCAAGACCCCTTCTACCACCAAACGCAGTAAGTTTTGCGTGCGTGTATGAAAAATTCAATTAGACTGCACATACACTGCTCAAAATTAATCAAATTAATTTCTTCAGAATGTTACAGTAATGTGAATCTGATCTGACAGGCATGACTAAAGAATCATCTTCATCCACACCTCGACCTGAGGGCAGGAGGAAGGCCAAACTGAGCGCGAGCAGTGATGAGGAGATCTATACCCTGCAGGTGATCATGCACCTTCCTGTCTCTTTTCTTTTTATCATCCTCCTGTGATTTTCATGGAAATCGTAATGGGTTTTGAGGGACAAATTAACTAATAAAAAAAAAAACGAAATTAACTGCTAAATGGTTGTGCCACATATAGACTTGTGCCGGTATTCAGTAATGCGATATATCACGGTAATGAATATGCACGATATTCATATCGTGGGGACTTCTAAATACCGTGAATAATTATATATTACAAATTATTCCGAATTTTGAATGCATTTTAAGAATACTTTTCCCATCAACTGGTCAAAATGCACAACACTGTTGTATGCTGCCTGAAAGACATGTGTGCACTCTGATGTAAACAAGGGATAATACCGCATACCGTGATAAAAGCATTAGCAATTAATCGCAACATGAAAATTTGATACCGGCATATCCCTAGCCACATAATGATAGTAGGTAGTAAATTAAGCTTTGTTGAAAAGGCACTCACTATGATTCCTATAAAAAATAAAACAAATCTTCTGCAGCTTCTTGTCCTTTTATGTCTCTCATATTCTTTTTAATGTATACCTTTATTTATTTTTAATTGATTTAGTTTAAAAAAAAAATTTAACACCTTTTGAATTTGAATTTGAAGTTTATTGCAATTTGCACAAGTACATTACAGTACAAGTACATTGGAATTCTTGTGCATTTCTCAGAGTCAGCTTTTGTAGAAAAGTAAGGAGCAGTAAACATTCTCAAAAAAAAGTGCAAGAGAAAAAGAGGGGGAAAAAAGTCAAATGAATAAGTTGTATTGCACAATCTTGACTGTACATAAATAATATTGCACAGAACATACGTTTTGCACAGGACCAGTAATATTGCACAGTGATACTGCTCACAACAATAACAAATTAATACACTGTTGTTTTGGTTACATTTATTATGAACCTTTTTATGATTACCCCTTTTTTTAAATAATTTTTTATTTAAAACACTTTAAATTTCCACTGTATGACAGGTGCTTTGTAAATAAACATGCCTTGCCATGCCTAGTTATTGTACTAATCTAGCTTGTGCTTTTTAAATGGTATTGTGTACTACAAATATGGTTGGCTAAGACCTTTAACAAAAAAAAGTGTAGTCTGTGTTTGCATGACTTTTAAGATGAGCTTTCTCTTCATGCAGGTGAGGGGTAAGGAAAGGTATGAAATGTTGAAGAAGATTAACGACAGTTTGGAATTGAGCGACGTGGTACCTCCATCTGATATGGACAGATACCGGCAGAAATTGTAAGTGATATCATGCCACAACTACACCCTGCACAAATGTCTTTTTTTCTCAAAATCTAAACTGTTACAGCATCTGTCAACAGAGCTCATTTGACACCTATATATACACTACATTTCATTTATTACTTTTTTTTTTTTTTTAGATTCACCAAGGGCAAGAAGGAGAAGGATGGCCAAACGCCTGAGCCCAAAAGAAGCAAAAAACTAATGGTTAAAGATGAAAAAAGTGACTCGGATTAGGATGGTGGGATGCTGAACAAAAAAAAAAAAAGAATAGTTTTGCCTTTTTTGACTGCCTTTATTTTGCCTTTGTTTGACTAAAACAGCTTGTCATAGAGAGCATTTGGTGAATTGTGGACCCATGATCCCTCAGTCCTGTATGTCATTTTTCATCTTGTTCACTCTACTGGGACCTTTGTAAGTCAGCTGATCCAGAAGAGATCTATATGAATGAGGATAGTTGTGTTGTAGGTGTGTAGTACTTTATCAGTACTGACCCATCATTTAGCAAACCCGATAAATGAATGTCCAGCAGTGAGGTTTAGCTGTGTGTGTGGGATTTTTCCTGTTGTAGGTCAGTGCAGGTCACTTACCTCCCAACACGTAGTTTCTGCTCTCTGGTAAGGTTATAAATTTGTCACTGACTTGCTGGATGCCCACTTTGTTGAAAATGTACTAATACCAGTATTTTGTAACCTGTTTTGTAACCAAGTTTTTTTTTTTAAGAAGACTATTACAAGCCAATAGCTATAATAAAAATATGAAGAAAAAAAAATAACACTATTTTGTATTTGGAATCCCTTTTTATTATGTTAATTTCCGTTGATATTCATAAGCAAATGAAATTGTCTAGAACTCAGGGCATTTTTGAGTCCCTCCTGTTAATCTTGAGAAAACTATTCTACTGTTCCTACTTGATCTATGTTCTATGCTGTTTTTTTTTTCCTGTTTTATTACTGTATACACCTTTATCTTTTATGCATATATACACAATCATTTGTAGGTGGGGAAGTTTTTTTAAATTTTTTTAAAGTGTTTTTTAAATACATAATAAAAAATAAAAAAATCATTTATTGTGTCTTGATTTCTTTTTTGGTTCCAGCATTAAAGCACAGTAACGTTTTTACAATTTTAAATAATGAAGGTAAGAAAATGCATGCATGTAAGATTCATAATAAAGTAATTACATTGTGTGAACATTACCATAAAAATAACAACAACATTGTGTTATGTGTTAGAACTACCAGTTTTGAGCTTGTAGACAATCACAGTGTGCCTTTTATAGTATTTTTATGAATCTCTCAAAATATTCATTGTTGGCACTCCAAGCAGCAAAGCTTCTGAAAGGATGGTTCCAAATCCAACCCACTAAATGTAAACACTTTCTTTCCACACTAGATTTACATTATTGTTAAAAACAATCGTGTGGGCTAGAATCAAATGTTTTTTAGTGCTAGTGATGTGATGTGTGGCCAAGTATGGTACCCCATACTCGGAATTTGTGCTCTGCATTTAACCCATCCAAGTGCAAACATACCCAGAGCAGTGTGCAGCCATTTGTTGCAGTGCCTGGGGAGCAATTGGGGGTTTGGTGCCTCACTCAAGAGCATCTCAGTTGTGGGTGTTGAAGGTGGAAGAGAGCTCTGTTCATTCACTCCTCCCACTTACAATTCCTGCCAGTACTGAGCCACAACTGCCTCTTTGGCTTATATACAGACATTTTCTAAAAATCATTCACTGTACTCCTAGGCACTTTTGATTTGGATGAAATGGAGAATAGCATTCAGAAGCAAACCTCACAAAAATGATTTAAAGAATACCGATTCATCAAATTGTTAGCCATGCTCCACAAGGACGAATTGACCTGTACATTGTGAGTACAGTGGTTCAAATTCACAGAACTTTGTACACACCAACGCCAGAGTGATCTGAGGATGTGTCCGATTTCATCATTTTCCATGAAGAGGGAACTTGAGAAAATTCTCAGAATTTTGCATCTGTGCTGAAGTTGAAATTTACAACCAAAACATCTCAACAGTATTCAAATGATCTGACAATTGTGATCATTTTATCCACCTTTCCAATCTGCTTCGATCCAGATGATATGAAGCTGTATTTATATTTAAGCCTTAAAGGGCAGACTATCTGCCCTCATTAGTCCCCTATTAAAACATTTGTCAAGTTAAAAGAATTGTAGATTTTCACGAGAGGACGCCTCTGGTTTGACTTCTGTGGAGGACAGTGTGATCAGTGTGCGTCCATCCAGTGGTGCAAAGAGCGGGTACAACTTTTCACGGAAATTTGCGATGAATGTAAAGATATGTGAGCGTGTCTCTACTTTATAGAAAGACACTTGTCCTTCTTCATAGTCCAGGTAGACGCCCAGCTTTTTGGGCACAAGGGACAGAGGTAGCTCAGTCTCCGGCTTGGTACATGCAAAAAACTGCCGTGTGCTTCTCCATATTGTCCAGAAACCCTCAGAGGGGTTCATGGGACACCGGCCGAGCCTTTTGGAGGATGCAGTGGTCACTCCGATACGCCAGTAGCCATCATTGGCAATATCAACTTCCCAATAGTACCGACCGGAAGTGAGCCCTTCCCAGCCCAGGACACACGGCCAGCTGTCAAAGCGCTGGGTACTGAACGACACTTCAGTTTCATTCAGAGCTTCCTGTACCTTCCTTTTGTCATCTGAGAGCAGCAGCCATGGGTGGTTAGTCGTGGGGTCCAGTGTGATGTCCACTAAACAGGTGCAAAACGCGTACAGAGGTAAAATCGAAAAGCTTTCTTAAGCAAAAAATGAACTTCATTTGCAGATGAATCATAAACGGCTGAATCTGGTACCTGAAGCACTGCGGATCCATCTCCACACTATGGAAAAAAGCGATGAACATTATTACAGCAGTGATATGATGAATGTAATTACATTTTAGACGTTTGTCACATTTAACTGTGCACTGGACAAGATGCAACAGGTAACAAGATAAATACATAAATCAGTACCTGAGTTTGGAATGTACTTTGGTGTCTCTGTCAAAACAAATTGTACACATTGAATTGTCAAAAACGTTTAATCATTTAAATGATCACTTTTTCCTAAAAGGAATTTAATATAATTTGCCAAATCATCGTTTAGTCTACTGAAGGATTTAAATTGAAGGTTCACCTGTTTTCCAGGTACGTTGTTTGTTGAGGAGCCATAGCTGTGGAACAACACCCTAAAAATATACTGCTTATATTATTGAATGACATTATTATATATAGTATAATATATAGGAGATAGTATTGTATCCCTAATTTGTAGAAATGATTTAGCTGATTGTATTAAAATATATCAAATAAATATATAAACATATATAATATATAAACATCTGCATTTGTAATTATGCTGAAACTAAATCTCGGTCTATTTCTAGGATCTTCAAAATACGTTACCCACTTGGGGATGAGCGTACCTGTCTGTAAACTGTTTCAAACTGTTTACACAAGCAGTATCTCTTGATTATGAATGTTTGTCGACTCAGTTTATGGGTGTAAACTATGGACTCTAGTTAGAATTTTTCTGTATGTTTATTGATCTCTTATCTTCAACTTGTACCTGGCTGTCCTGTTTCAGTAGAGACCAAGTTATGAACTCCAAAAAAGGCAACAGAGTCAAGATTTTCCTCTTCTTCAGTTCCAGCTGCTTGAGAAAATGGGCTAATTCTTGTCTCATCACACCTACCCGCTGTACACGGGTAAAAAAAAAAAAAAAGACGTGCACACATAATATACTGCACATAGATTTAGCACATTATTACATACAGTATGTCTCATGGGGTCAAACCTACTGTCCTCACCTCCGACGCAGTCTGTAGCTCTTTAGCCCATTCCATGATCTTCTGCTCCATATGCTTGGAAGAATCCACCTTGTGCTCTTTCTGCTCCAAGGATGCATCTCTTTCTTGTCGCCATGTGCCCTCACTGAACAACTATAAAAAGGAGAATATAAACAGAGATCATCTTAGCAATGATCTTAATGAAAATAATGCATGATGTTTATACATATGTATCTTTTATCCTTGAACTCACATCGTCAACTTTCTTGAGCTCCTTTGCCCACTCAAGGATGAGTTTGCGGCATTGCTCCAGACTATACGGCTCTGCATGCACATTGATATTTGGGCCTTCATCTGCACTGGAGCCAGGCTAAAACAAACACACAGTTAATATTTATAATGATATTTTAGACATTAAGTGTAGACAAACACACATTACTGTCTGCATCAGCATCCCACAGTCCTTATTCCCACTCTTCAGACCCACAAAGGCTGTTAAAGTGTGTGCATTTAATTTAATGACACCCGAAAACTTACCTCACCCTTCCGTGATGCATTTCAACAACAGGACAATGCAACCGTAATGACAGGGTGACATGGGGTTAATTCTGTCTTATCAGTAGCTTTATGATACATGAATATGAGGCTTCTATAAAAGTGATTAACCATTACTGTGTATAAGATATTGCCAAGCAACCTTTATAACATTAAAATGACAGTTCACCCAAAAATGAAAAGCATTCCCAACTGACAAAAAAAAAAAGCTATTATGTTTTGCTAGTGTCCTCATTAAGTAATGAAAGCATTACTTTTGAATGTTCTACGAAAACATTCTTTTTTTTTCTACGATCGTAAAGGGAACATTTTATAATTTGATTTTATGGAACTTTTGAATATTCTCCAACCAAAACGTTTTAGAAATAAAATGCTCCATGAACAATGTATAAATCGTGTTTTTGTGCTAACGTTTTAAGAAAATTATTAAAGACCATTTTTACATTATTGGAAGAACGTTCGTTCATAACTTTGAGAGAACCTTGATAAATGTTGTGCCAAATCTGCATGACTCATTTTTGGTGGGGATTTTTCTGTGACTCTTTCTGCAGGTTTCATTTTTGCTCAGTAGGTGACAACAAATGACTCTTTTTGAGTGAAAAATCTATACATTTTAGGCTATAAAAAGCATTACATATTACCCTGGAGACATGTTCCACCTGCTGTTTCCACTGAGTGATAAACTTAACGCATTCCTGCTGGCTGCGGAGATCCTTCAAGTCCTGTAAACAACAGAAGGTGAGGTGTAATTTATTTGTAATTAGGAAAAAAGGTTGAATTTCAAAACCGTGCAGAAAAGAAACTGGAGGAAGTACAGTAGAGTAAGATGGGGTAAGATCCCCCCCACCTTGTTTTTTTTTCTCTTGACCACATGGCACAAAATCTCACTTCAGCACCTTTGATGAATGGCTATGCTATTTTTAATCTGAATATCAACATTTGTGAGATTTAGTCAGTCCAAATAGTTTTGAGGTTAATTGATCTAATTCTGTGTCTCTGGAAAAGAGTGATCTATGTCATAATATTATGTTGAATGGCTGAAAATTAATTTTTTTATTTTTTTGTGTCTATTTGTTAACGAGGGATTTTTGGACACATCAATGTTTTTTTTTGTGTGTGTGTGAAGTAAAAGTTATGTCTTTTATTTTGAAGTAAAAAGATCAAATTAGACCCTTAGGGTAAGATGGCCCCCTCAGAATTGGCACAGAATCACCCAAGTGGCATGTTGTTACTTATTATTTTTTAAATTTAATACTGATTGTAATTAATATGGTTATTATTTAACATTTCCATGGATTAGATGTACATTTCAGACATCTTTGCTTTCATTACAACCTAATTATTTGAAATCATTACATTTGGATTCATAGTGTTGCTATTATGACATATCTTCCATTAAAATATGGGCAATTAAATATGTAAACATTCATATTCCTGTATATAAGTCATAGAGCCATTTTACCCTTTTAGATTAATTTTTTTACTGGGATTTTTTTTTTTATGTCTGTCTTTGATTATTTTATTATTCAACTAAACTATCTGTTGGTTTACCTTTTGTCTAGGACTCTGACTGCTCTTGCTAGGAACTGAGCTGTGAGCCTGAAGACCTTCATCTGGAAGATTCCAGCGTACAGCTCCGATACACTCAAACCAGCTTCAGGCGCCTCATATTCTGTGACACACACACAAACATCTTTCGTTTCTACTTCTTAAACATTCAAACACACTATAAAATGTGCATGATTGCTAAAATCATAGTCTAGAAACTTACTTTTGCTCTTCAAGATACTCTTCATGTTGGCTGGTTTATCCATTTTTGTTTTGAGTACCTCAATCTTTAAAAGTCAACACAAATATATCACAAATGAAGGTAAAGTGCATAGAAAGCTTTTACTTACTGATTTAAAGGCTAATTGCTTTTACTTACTGTTAAAGGATAATTCTGTGTGGGGGGGGGTCTCTTTCTGTCTTTTATAAATATTAAAACATTGTTTAAATCCAATAGAATATAGGGAAGTTTACAGCCCTCACCTTCTCTACTGCAGGAGCAGACCAGCTCAGAGATGTGAGTTGCACGCCGGCAGATCCAGAGCACAAGACCCAGATCCTCTCCTGTAGTATTATGTCATCTGTATGGACTACACAATGAACTTTGTCTCCTCAAACCACCCTAGTCATTGACACATGATATCTCACCTATCAACTCATGTAAACTTCTGTTAACTAAAGGAAAAGCTTATGTAATCAATTTATGTGGGCTGAAAAGCTTTATGTATTGTTATGCTATGGTAAGGTCTAATCTTTCATTTCAAAGTCAAAGTTACTTATAATATAAAATATCAAATAGAATAAAGAGGCAACATACAAGCATGACTGTGTGTTTGGTTTAAATAGCAAACTGACTTAGAAGAAATAAAGGCAAAAGATTTTATTCAGCTTCTTTATTGAGTTGTTGATGTACTAAAACTGAAATTAATAAAAAAATAAATTCAATATCTCTGTCAATATATTGAAATGTACTGTGAAGTTCAGTCTAAGCCAAGACCAGAAATGAATCATGTGAAACTGTCCACTTCCTGTAAGCAAGTGCAATTTCACTTGAAATAATTAAGCAAACTGATTTAAAAAAATACATGCTGAATATGCATTTCTATATTAAACAACACTAAAACAAAATTAAACAACTGGGACAGCAACAGAAATAATGAAAATATGTATTGTTCACCTTTCTCACCGCACCCAGATGATTGTCATTTCAAGATAACTGCATATATCGTTTGCAAGAAATTAAACCACCCTCGTTGTATAGTAAGTTATTAAATGACTCAAAGGGTATATCTTTTCATTTTTAATTTAAGATTTAGGCAGTAAAATGCTACTGTGATCAGCTAGTCCTGAAGTATAGCTATTGCCAAAATCCTTTACAGTAAAACATGTCTGTAAAATAAAAGTTCTACAGTGAGAACAGTTAAGGAATAGTTAAGATAATTTAATTTGCTCATTGATTCTTTAAGGAGTCCATAATGCTCCTTTCTGTAGACCTGTTTTTAAACTTAATTTAAGAGTTATGATGGAAGAATGACTCATTAAGAATGTCAATTGGCCTTAATTTTGCTTGCAGTTGTGCAACTGTTATTAGTTAATTCCTTATTGTTTATGTATTCAGTGTTTATTTGCTCCATATTCACAGGTGAGAGCTCAGCCATTTGTCCTTCACATTGATTGGTTGTGGAGGTTTTAGTTTTAGATTAATGTACAGACTCATCCTTTATCTTGGTGAGTATCTCCATGATAAAAGACGATCACATTGAAGGCTGTGTATGTGTCGTGTGTGGTGGTTGCATAAGCATTGAGACTTTCTGTGGTGTCTGTGTGTGCATATATTTGATATCGGGACAATTTGAGGCTCAACATACAATATAACAAAGGTTAACAGACATCATGTCATTGCATGAGTATTTGAACACCACAAAACAACAGACCACTGTGTTGTATACAGGTATTTTAGATTAATGCAAAAGATTATGCATGACAAAAAATTAATCAACAATTCACATGGATTTTATATATATATATATATATAAAAAAATGTTTTATTTTTTTTAAAATAGGCAGTTCCTGAATAAAAATGACAGCCATCCCAGACTCTGTATTACGATACCTGGGATCAAACAAGCAATGGTTTGGCTAACAGCAAAGAGTTGCAACAGGTAAGCTAAGCTAGTATGCTGTGTGATTATACAAAATGAGCATCAGTTTCTACATAGATCCTAAATGTTGGTGTGTGTTTAACTCCAACTCTTGAAGAACTGTTTAAAGAGGACAGACTCACGGCCCTGAGGGAGAATTTCCACCTAAGGACACAAAGAAATGTGGTAAAAGAGGTCACAGTTCTGCACAGAAATGAAAATGAAACAGTGAGCTGCCAGTTATTGTACCTGTGTTCTCATCCTGGGATAGTTCATTTCTGTAATAAACTCATCTGCCACCTTCAGGGCGACTCTCTTCTCCTCTGCATTGGCTCCATTACCTGTGCATCAATGAAGAAAGTCAATGAACGAATAAAGTATGATTTACTATTCACACAAACATGAACAAATATGTGACTCTGGAGCACAAAACCAGTCATAAGGGTCAATTTTTAGAAATTGAGATTTATACATCATCTGAAATCTGAATAAATAAGCTTTCCATTGATGTATGGTTTGTTAGGATAGGACAATATTTGGCTGAGATACAACTATTTGAAATTCTGGAATCTGCAAAAAAATCAAAATACTGAGAAAATCGCCTTTAAAGTTGTCCAGATGAAGTTCATTGCATATTACTAATCAATGCATATTACTAATCAAAAATTAAGTTTTGATATATTTATAGTAGGAAATTTACAAAATATCTTCATGGAACATGATCTTTACTTAATATCCTAATGATTTTTGGCATAAAATAAAAATCGATAATTTTGACCCATACAATGTTTTTTTGGCTATTGCTACAAATATACCCCAGCGACTTAAGACTGGTTTTGTGGTCCAGGGTCACATATACACAATCACCTTTCCAAACATAGATCTTCCCATTAGATCCATTGTCCAGGATGAAGCAGTCATCTTTCTCCAGCATCTCTTGACTGAAAAGGCCTTTGTCACACAGTTTTGTCAAGGTCTTTTGGCCTGTTGCATTAGACACCTGAGAGAGACAAATATTCAGAGATGTATCCCTAATGTGAATTATTTTCCTAACATTCTTAGCCTTCAAACAGCAACAGGTTTTGTTTGATTAACCAATTTATGGATAGACAAACAGTTTGATTGACAAAAAAAGGGTTAGATAAAGCACAATACACCGTAAAGAGAGCTGACCTTGTAAAGGGAAGCAGAATTAGTGATGTCTGCTTCAGCGTCTTCTTCTGTTGAACTGTCCTTCAGAGCTGGGATTGGACCAAGTGCCTTTTAAGTAAACATAGAGATGGTGTTAACATTTCTAAACTATTTATGCATAAACCTATGTTTACGAAGTATGCATACATTCACCAGTGAAAATACATTCAAGTGAATTTTAGGATTTCTTTTTATTTGGTCTTTGTTTTGTTAAAGTGAATCTTAGAATTTCTTATTATTTGGTCTTTTTTTTGCACGTCAGCTGCATGAACTTGAATCTGATTATCATGTTATCCAGCACGATTCAAAGATTCAAAAGTGTTTGTCACCTGAACCATCTCCAGTGGTTCCTCTCCCTCTGTCACATCGATGATGTGAGCTTTCCCATTCCTTTCAGTGTCTCTGATCAGCATTGCTATCTCACGCACCTTCTGTCTCTCAAACATATTGGCTTTGGATCCGCTCCATGCGACTATAGTCTGAACAGAAACACACATGCATTTGCGTGATAACACCAACTATATGACTGGCCATGTTTATCCAACTAAAATACCATAGCAGCAAAATGCCAGACAACATAACAAAAAAAAAAAAAACTTTTGAAAAAACACACACCTCTCCAAGGTCCAGTATAAAACAGTCACCCTTGTTGAAGCTCCCCCAGCTGAGCTCCACCTCTCTTGCGCGGATGTTTTTCTTTCCTTTGACTTGGTACAGATGTGTAACTGGGCCAGTCCTGGACCTGGCATTCTTGAACCCAGACTCCACCCCGCCTTCCTGAGACGAGTCATTTTGTAGAGGTGTATTTTTTTGGACATACACAAACAGTCAAAAGTTTGGGGTCAGTAAGATTTTTTTTAATGTTTTTTAAAAGGCTCTTATGCTGACCAAGTCTGCATGTAATAGATCAAAAATGTAATTAAAACAGTATTATTGTGAAATATTCTTACAATATTTGAATATAATTTAAAATGTAATTTTTTCCGGTGATGGCAAAGCTGAATTTTCAGCATCATTACTCCAGTCTTCAGTGTCACATGATCCTTCAGAAATCATTCTAGTATGCTGATTTAGTGCTCAAGAAACATTTCGTATTATCATCAACGTTGAAAACATTTGTGCTTCTTAATATTTTTGTGGAAGAATTTTTTCAGGGTTCTTTGCTGAATAGTAAGTTCAAAAGAACAGCATTTATTGAAATATAAATGTTGATAAATTTATTGCACACTTGTTGAATACAATAGTAAATTCTTTGAAAAACAAATCTTACTGATTTGTTGTTTTTGTTCTTTTGCTGTCCCCTTACTCTCACCTTGTAGCTGGCTCCTTTAGGGAAGAGTCCCATGAACTCAGGTGACTCGTATCCTTGCACCTGTCGATGTTGTACTGGCTCTCCTCCCAAGAAGCTGGCCAGTTGAGTGGCAAGCATGGCACAAGCACCCTGCTCATCCCGGGACGACTTCTCACCTTGACCAGGGAAGGAGAGCCAATAGTAAGAGAAAATTCCAAATCTACAGGAACTGATTTTTTAGATTTTTTCCCATCCTTAATTATACATACATACAAAAACACACTACAAACCCATCCACATGTGCAGGTCACTTCCATACTTTCCACGGTTGCTGAGCACAATATATGCATCTCCATTGTAGAAGGTTCCCCTCTGCGATGGGTCAAGGAGCACAGCCCTCATCTTCTCCACCCTCCAGACCCACAGCCCTGGCTCTCGCACTTCATGGGTAAACTGGCTCTGTGCTGCCCTCAGATTAAGCATCCTGCTAAGAAAGAGTAAGGAGAGAGAAAGAGTGAGGAGTGTGTGTGTGTGTGTGTGTGTGTGCACGTAGAGGTCGGGGGCTGCATTATGAGAAAGTCAACAAGTGAAGAGAGGAGGAGGTGAGATAAGAAAAGGGGGAATGAAGCGAGGAGAAAGCAAGAGTGGATGAGAGAGAGAGAAAGAAGAGTGCGTATGTACAAGGAAAGAGAAAAACAGGGAGAGCAAGCAGAAAAAAAAGGAAATATCAAGTATTACAGTGAAATATTCTGGATATTGTAGAAGCAATGCTATTCAAACAGAGAATTATGGCATATTTAAATACAGGATGAATGAAATGTGAGACATGGAAAGCAAGACGAATAGTTTAGGGAAGGAGAAAATGGGAATGAAGGAAACAGAAAGTGGAAATATGGGAAGTGATGGGAGAGAAAGAGCAGCAGACAGTGAGATCGAGCAGGTTTGATGGAGTTAGCCTGATCTAGACTGTAGAGGTGGGGACCCTGAAGGTCAGGGGTCAGATATGGAAGCAGAGCACAGGATTGCATGCTCCATTAGAGATGCACAATGGGAAGGCTGGTGGGAGGTGAGAGCAGAGAGATCACATATAATAGAGCTGTAAAATGAGATCACACAAATAATTCATAAGGCCAACTGTTGCGCAGTCATACAAGACAAACGGCTTACATACACCCAGCCACGCTCACCAAAGACAGATAGACAGATCAACAGAGCAAGTTCTCCCCTAGCCAGATGTGGCATCAGAAACAGAAATAAACAACATGAGAGTGACGTGTCGTCCATTGGCTGGTCTCACATGATCGATGTTAAAATATCTGAATGTTTACACAATCACCATCTCCACATCAACCATCTCGAGAATGAGACGACTATTTATGTTTCCTCTTGAATGATTATGAGTGTAAATTTGAGTTTGTGTGATGTTGGAGCAGATGGTAAAGCGGTTGCACACTCACTTTGATGTCTGCTGACAACTCCTTCTTTCACTTCCCTATAACTTTCAAACATAGTATAAACTGTAAAACAGAATTGTATGAAATTGCAACCAAAATGACACTTTTTTTTAACTTCACTAGTGCCATTTTTAAAAATTCTAATTCAGTTCCTAAATTTAAAGCAAACAGAACACAGAATTGCGATTCGAGTTAGAATTTAAGGAATTAGAATAAATAATCTGATAATTGTAAAAGAAGTTTAACATTGTCATATAGGTACTGAAGACAAGTATCGAAAAGAAGTATTAAAAAGAAACAGTGTAGCCTAATCTTTTTTTTTGTAAAAGTAATAAAACGAATATTGAATATCTTTATAATATATTAATATATAAGTATATAATATATAATAATATATATATATATAAGTATAATATTCTATCTCTCTCTATATATACATATAGTTATATTTTTAAGTTATGTTTTAAAGAGCCACAACATAAAATTGTATTATCTGTCAATTTCCTACCTTAATGCGATAGTCTTTGTTGATGTCAGTACAGCTCCAGACAGTTCTTAAATGTAACAGTTGCCTGAACAATCGCCTCTACAGCATATACAGTTGACTGACTTGCTTCATGACTTCCTACCATTTCCCTCTCATAACTTACAAAGGCCAGGCAAAGTTATTGAGGCAATGACTGTATGGAGCTCTTGGTTAGAAGACAAAAGCTTGTTAACCAAATGATTTGCCGCAGGGAAAGTCTGATTATCAGCATCTCACATCTGTTGCAAACACATTGTATGCAAACACTTCTCTTTTTGACTACACAAGCAACACATCCTTTAACTGATGCTGTTCTTGTGGAAATTATGGAAAGATTGAGAGATAAAGGGCAAGAGGAGTGAAAAGTCGAAAGACAAAGTCAAAAGACCAGTGTCTGAAAATGTAACCCAATGAACTGAAGCATATTTTAGTTTTTATGTATTTTTATGGTTCACTTAATCCACAAATGTCATGTGAGCTGTTATGTACTAACGAACACAGTAAGAAAGAAGGTGTGTAAGAGATTGCGTGATGAAAGAACCACCAGAGATCACTAGTTTAGGATTCATTTCTCTCTGATAATCTGCAATTATCTGGACCTGGAGCTAATAATGAATTAAATCAATGACCGACGTCAGAGAACTGTAAACATGCAATTGTGTTGTTAAATTATTTGAAATATTAATTAGCTGTTATGTACTAACGAACACAGGCTTAGGATTCATATCTGAGATCTATCAGCAAAACATATGGCAATGCGAAGTGAGGATAAAAGTCTGATTTCTCATTTATAATGGGGGTAGTTTCCATCGTTATTCATTATTGTCTGTTGAATGGGTATACACTGAGGGTTTTGTAGTGAGAGTTTTGACAGATCTATTTTTACCAACACAACCAAAACAACTTTTGACTGCCTATAGCAAAAATAATTCTGTGTTTTTATGGCATTTACTGTAAGAAAGTAGGTGTGTAAGAGATTGCGTGATGAAAGAACCACCAGAGATCACTAGTTTAGGATTCATTTCTCTCTGATAATCTGCAATTATCTGGACCTGGGTTCTAAAAAATTATGGCCAAAAAATGATCCCTAAAGTAATTCAGTTACCTACATGTAAGTAAGCCATGTTTGATGAACAGGACCTGGGGCGGGTTGCATAAACTGCTTAGATTAGTCTTAAAAAGTTAGTCGTCTAATTTATTTTCTTCAAGACTGGTCATAACTTTTTAAAGTCAGTTACAAAAAAGGTAGATTGGTCTAATTTGTGAATAAAAAAAACGAGACTGATTACAATTTTACTGTGTAGTATGAGCACACAGTGAGTGCGCTGTGTGGTTACACTTTTAGCTCACTGTGACACACACATTGTGACCACACCATGAGAATCGTGTGAGCTCATGGTGACATCATTGTGAGATCAAATTGTTGACTGGGCTCTTGGCTAACAGCTATTTGGTCAAACTAGTTTGTAAGACGCAGTCTTAACACAGTGTCTATGTTTATACAACTGGCCCCTGATGGTCTGGGTCTGCTACTCACTCCGTTACAGATTACAGATTACATGATGAAAACTGTAGTCTGACTACTTTTTAGATTACTTTTAGATTAAGAGACTTTTAGGTTGACATTTTTTTTTCAATTTACCATTAATTGATATTAAAAAAGCACATAGAAAGAAAATATATATATTTTTTATGTCAACTTCATAAAATGCATTACACATTACATTACACCAGGGTTTCCCAAACTGGCTTTAATGTATAAACTGTATGGGTTTGTGAGTTGAATAAAAGCTAATAATGAATTAAATCATAAAAATATAAAATACAAATAATTTAAACACTAAAAATACAATTAAATCTTTATTTGTTTACCTGCAAGTCAATGTGATCAATGACCGACGTCAGAGAACTGTAAACATGCAATTGTGTTGTTAAATTATTTGAAATATTAACTTCCGTAGAGATAAAGTAAATATTTTATTTTAAGGGGTTTGGCTGACAAAATCATTTGGGAATCCCTGCACTATATGTACAAACATTAATAAACATGAAAACAACAATGACATGACATGCCTAAAGTCTTCCAGGTTTGAAATATTTTTGTCCCGACGTCCAGAATGAACAGTTACTGAAGATCACTGGATATGATGACGACATAGTATTTCACAGCTATACACCACTGTGTTTAGTACCTTGCATAATTATTTGTTTTATACATGGTCTAATTCAGGGGTGTCCAAACTCGGTCCTGGAGGGCCGGTGTCCAGAAGAGTTTAGCTCCAACCCCAATTAAACACACCTGAACCAGATAATCAAGCTCTCACTAGGCATACTAGAAACTTAAAGGCAGGTGTGTTGAGGCAAGTTGGAGCTAAACTCTGCAGGACACTGGCCCTCCAGGACCGAGTTTGGGCACCCCTGGTCTAATTGATCTCTTCACAAAACTTGAATTCATCTCTTAGATTTAAATGGATTAGTTGACTTAATGACCTTTTTGGATGTTCATTAATGCGTGAACTACAACTAAGGGACAGAGACAGAAAACATTATAATAAATATTTGTGTTTCGAAGATGAATGAAAGTCATACAGGTTTGGAATGACATGTGGATGAGTAAATGATAACAGATTTTTCATTTGTTGGTGAACTAGCTCCTTAAATTGCATGCATTATACAGGGAAAAGAGAAATATAATTTCATTTTCACATACTAAATTCAATTCACATCATTCTAGTATATCCTCAGTCATAACACATACACTCTTAGAAAAGATGTGTTAAAAAATTACACACTTTATGTGTAACACTCTAATTTACACATTTTGTGTCATTAACGTTATAGCTAAAGCACATTAGTAGCGTAACTTCACTGTAAATCAAGCAGCTTTCTGTTGGTTAGCGCGGCGAAAACGCGTTGAAAACTGATTTCAAATAGACACTTTTCCCACTTTCACTCGAAATTCCCGAGAGTGAAGACACCTTTACAAATGACTGAATTTAGCACGCAAAATTTCGCCAAGCAGTGGTAAATGTGACCGCACTTTTAGACTCTGTATTTTACTCTGTTTTTGTCAGTAAAGAAATGGTGCTAGCAATGCTCTTTATTTATTATGTCTAAAGTATTTAAAAGTTTGCTGAAATGATTAGCATTATGTTATACAGTGCTGAGCCACTGGTGCAGACCAGGTAACGTTAGTTTACAATCTAAATTTGCTAACATTATATCAAATAAGTGATGTCTAACATTATGTTTATTACACAGCAAATGAATCAATCAGAAGATGGACCATTTTCTATGTTCACCATTCAGGTGAGCACTGCAATAAAACTCACACTAAATCATTCATTCATACTAAATCAAGCATTCTTTAGTTTATAAACTTTAGTTTATATTTTAGCAGAAAGATCATCACATAGTGATTTCTTGCATGTGTCTTAGTGTGTTTCTGTCTCAAACAGCTAAATCATTCATTCATACTAAATCAAGCATTCTTTAGTTTATAAACTTTAGTTTATATTTTAGCAGAAAGATCATCACATAGTGATTTCTTGCATGTGTCTTAGTGTGTTTCTGTCTCAAACAGCTACCCCTTCACTGCAGACAAGCTGAAGGCTAAATCCTCAATTGGAATCTTTCTCTCTATGGATCTCAGCATTTTTGGACAGAATTTATGTAAGTATTCAAATTTAATCTGGCATAATTTAGTTTACAGTTCAGCTGAAATGTTTGTATATGTTATTGACAAGCTGTTACTTACAAATATATATTCTTAGAGTAAAAAAGGTTTAAAAATGTAGGTTAAAAATAAATTGACACTAATGTGGAATTTTCTCCTCTCTCTCTGTTTTAATATAGTGTTGGAACCCGGGATCTCCACTGAAGGACGGAGTACATTTGTGTTTGTGGACGCACATACAGACCAGGGAACATTCTGATGTTGTCAGTCAAGTTCTGAGCTGGATCCAGTCTTCGGAGAAGTTCATCTATTCCCAAAGGTGGACAAAAACATTGTGTTGGCTTTTAAAAGGCTATTTTGATAATGACTTTTACTCCTATGCTGTGGAAAAGATGGAGGAGTACAGACATTGATAATAAGAAATGCTTTTAGAGCATCAAAGAGACTTCTTTCAAAATACTTTTGGCCACCAGTGTACATCAATCCAGCAAAGTTTGGAAAAAAGTGAAATGATTATGAAGGTGGGGTTATGTGTCATGTTACCTAATGAGATGAAAAGAACTGTTTTGTCCTGTGTTGGACATTTCCTTTTTGACTGCTTAAAATTGTATATATATTCTGCAGTTCTATGAATGTAATTGTTGATATTTCATCATAATAAATATTTTGACAATAAGCTAAACAACCAATGATTTTTCCATCAACATTTTGTTTAGAATTTCATGTATGTTTTTGAACATAATGTATGTAGTAAAGGACAGCACATAATGTGTTAAATTATACACGTTTACACATCTTTGTGCAAACTTTTCTGACACATTTACTGTGTTAAAATCATCAACACAATGAATGAGTAAAAATTAACACAAAAAACGTTGTCCCAGAACTCACCCATTAATGTCTTCAAATTTAACACGGGTTGTGTCATTTTTAACAGATCTTTTCTAAGAGTGTACCACAGTCAAGGTAGTCAACAACCTCTAGGCCTATGACAAGTGGAATAATGAAATGTGCATGTAATCTTATTTTAACCCAGTATTTTATGTGCTGGTCTTGGGTAACAAAGAGAAAAGACTTTTTCCTATATAAAAATGGGTTTCACTTGGCAAATGGCTCTCATATATGTCATTGACAGACACAAGAGGTTTCAGCCTTGAGCAGTGAGTGACAACTGTCTCATGCTTGATCTGATCTCCATGTCTTTTTGTACGGTTTCAACTCCAATACGTTATTTTTATCCTTTCCCCCGCGAAACCACTATTTTTGAATGAATGAATATAATAAATATTAGGTTTACAAAATGATACAAAATACTAACAATGCAAAGCAACAACATGGGCGCAGTCGAGATTAATCCAGTCAGTTCCTGTCCCGACGTGAACGCGCCGCCTCTGCTGACGTCACGGCGCAGCTGTTCGGTTCGTCTGAAGGTAATTTCACAGTCAAGCCGTTTTGTTTTTCGACGGAACGGCTTCGATGTAACTACGACGGCGACGGGTTTTTGTTAATTTGAAAGCATACACGGTTCATCTTCGATCGGATGTGGAGCGTCGTATAAAGGAAGACGTTTGTTAGCTATCACGGCTAAGCGTTTGCTGATGAACTAGATTTGGGTATCTGTTTTCGCATCGGACAACCTTGGGTATGTCAAAACAACTCAACCGGTCAACTTTGTCGAAATTAAAAATCTAGACATTTAAACTTTGAAAAAGCGCTAACTAATACCGTTGCATGATGTTATTTAAACTGTAATTGAAAATGTTTTCGCTTTGTCGTAGTTTCGCATTGACGTTGAAAGCGGAAGACGCTGTTTGACTTAACTTTGATGTGTTTTTGTATTCAACTTAAAATTGCATCTGTTTAAAAAAAAAAAAAAAAAACCTTTGTTGTATATTACACGTGTAGTATTACCAATGAAACGTGTTATGTTTGTTTCGAATTACCCTGAATGTGAAACGCAGGCCTTGTCGGCCCTGAGACACGCGTTCATGTAGGCCAGGAATGTGGTGTCGTCGACCTCGTCTTAATTCGCTTAATTTCTAATTAATTAAATCAAGGACGATACTTTATTTCAGCATGTTGTGTAATAATTAATACATTACATTTTGAGTGTACATTTGATTATTTGTCCCTGGAACACGATTTATGGGGCAAAGTATCATGGGATTAAAACGCATTCAGTGGTTTTATATCGATTCCTTGTAGTGTGGCGTGATAATCTCGATATAAATGCATTGATCAGGTTAGACAGCCATATGCTTTACATGTATTTGTTAAAAGGGTTTTTAAAATATATTGAACTAAAAAATTAATTTTTAATAAAACGCATTGAAAATGGCTCTGGGATAGTGTAGCATGTATTTTTAGATCATTATTTAAGATAGGCATGTATTACACATGCTGAAAATTATAACTTGTTTTTTTTTTTTTTTTCCTAGATTTGTTATGCAAAGAATAATGCCAGAATTTATTGCCATTGCACTGCTAGTCTTTACTTTCACTTTCTGATTTTAGAAGTGTTTTCCCTTTTGTTTTGCTGTTTTTATGTCAGTCCTGTTCTGTCATTAGTGTAAATGACATGAAAGAGTAATATTTTATTTATTTTTTTCACTGAAGATAGGTTTAAAAGCTGAAAAATGGTGAGACAACACTCAGGATCTCCTCGTTCCAAACACAGGTACTACAATGCTGTAGATAAAATATTTAATTCTGATATATCTACATAATGATCTATATAACAGTGGTTCCAAATTTACATTTGTTTTTAATACAGGCCTTTCTCGGACGGCTACAGCAGCATGAATCATGAAGGGCGATTTGGCCCCCCTTCAAGAAGCCAGAGAGGTTTCAGAGGACCTCCTGGAAAAGCCCCACCAAGTTGGAGAGATAACAACAGCAGTGGACCCCAGCCATACCCCAAGAGGCCCTCGCTCATGGGTGAACGCAGAGAGCGACCACATGGACAGTGGATGCAGAACCAGAATAACTTCCATCCGTATTCCAGCTCACAGGATTCACAGCGGGGCCGCAGAAGGCCTTCTCCGCCCCGCACAAGCCGCCCTCCCCCAGTCCAGCACAGGCAGTCCCTACATGGTCCTATACATGGACCGCATAGCCACAGAGCACCACTTTTCCACAATAACCACCCTAGCCACACATCTCCATCTCGCCATTTCCACGGCCCTCCGTCAGATAGGCGGGTCCCTTCGCCACATAGTTCCTTCAGGGGTCCGCAGCGACGCCCAAGCCCTCAGGAGCATGACAGGAGCTGGTGCCCCACACCTCGGGAGAGGCCCTTTGGCCGACCAACACTTGGAGGGCACCACTGGAATGGCCCAGGAGGTTACCCTCACCCCCCCGGTGGGGATTCGAGGCTCTCCGGCACACCCCATAGAAAACCCAGAGAGTTTCATGGAAGGAGTTCATATCCAGAGAGGTACAGGAATGAAACTGTGCAGGCTGGGTAAAGTAAATATACAGTTATGTGTTAGAATGCAAAAGTCCAGTACACTGCAGGGTGGTGAGAGTAAATCCCAGCTTCCTTCAGCTTTCTGTCAGTGTAAAGTACAGCAGGATCTAATGATAAAGCCTATAAAGTGAAACAGTCTGTCTGGAGAAAATGTAAAACCATTTGAGGCTTTTTCCCCTTAAAGTTATACTGGCACAGAAGTGATATGGCATTCAGCAGCCTGGGGCTGGATCTAAATTCATAGACGTTAAGAGCTTCCACAAGAGCTTTCTCAAGCAGCACAAACTGGCATTATAACCAACATGTTTGTATTGTTTGTAATGGATATGTAGGTGGTCTGCAGAGAGAGATCAGCGTGCACCGCATGGAGAGGTTGGAAGGGAGTTCCGGCGCGCCGGCATGGAATGGGCACGGGGAAGAGGGGGAAATCCACATACTCGGCCCCCTTACAGATCACCGGCACGAAGGCCAGGCCCACCCCCATCTGGCTCATCATTCAGACCATATCCGCCTTTGCGACCTCAGGAAAGGCCCTTTGGACGGCCAATGAAGAGGAACAGTCAAGAATTCAGGCGGCCACCGTCATCAAGTGGTTTGGAGCATGGGCCACCAAAGCGCTTCAGCAGGGAATTGTCAGCGAGACCTGTTCCTCTCAGGGGCTTCCGAGGTCGTGGTTTGTCCCTTCAAGATAAGAGTCGACTGCTAAAGGCACAGAAGTTTAGAGCAGAGTCAGTGGCCCGGTTCAAAGTGCCTCCACCAAGGCCAAGAATCTCAGACAGAGTCCAGAAGCCCACGCCTCAGACCGCACCGAAGAATGGCAAAGATTCCCCAGGAGTCTCACCACGCAAGTTATCACTCAAAAAGATGTCATCATCCAGAGAGTCATCCCCGAACACAGATTCCAAGACTGCAGAGCCTGAGAGGGACTCCGAAACAAAGGTGGAATCCCATCGCTCTGTGAGCGCACACAGGTATGGTATCACCCCTCACACTGTGGCAATGGGCGCGTGATGTTTAGAAGGTCAAGCTTCCTGTTTTTCAATGGCACAACTTTCATCAAAGGGGTGTCGCCTTGTCAAATGAGATGGATGAGGAGAGAAAAAAGAAAATCATGCCTGTTTTCCTCCTCATTATTGACAACAGTATGATGTTAATCCTGTCATTGTCCAGAATACCTCTGTCCTTGTCAAGAGAATGTGATAAGAGATAAGTCTGAGCAAGTGGTCTTTCAAAAGTTTCACAATCAGTCCATGTTGTTCCAAAAGTCAAATGCCATTTGTTCCACAATGATGCATCCAGATCGACATTGACCCAGAAGAGATGTTAAAAATGTCTTCCAGGGAGAGAAATGGTTTTTAAGCCTTAATTTTAAGTGTTTGCAGAAGGACACTCTGCCTCATTATGCAACTAACTGCAGTAACAATGAGCAAAATCCAATCTGTCACGGCTACGTCTTAAGGACATAGGATAGGATGTCTTGGAAAATGGAAATGTGAATGGATTTCATAGAGAATGGACAAGAATTTTTCACAGCCAGATTCCATTTCTACATTTACGACATTTTGATACTATCATTTGATATTTTTCCTTTTGAAGAACTTAAATGATTGACTGGATGAAGAAACATCAACTCCGGGGCTTTACTGCTGCTTCAGTGGAAAACAGATTTGTTTGCAAGAAGAGAGAACTCTCTTGAATGAATCGCCATGTACCATTACTTAAAAGAATAATATCAGATGCTGAGCAAATCTTACCAGATGACCGTGGTTAAAAGAATGAAATTCCAATTCCAGTTACCTCAGGAATGCCTTGAAACTGCGCTCAACAAGAGGCCTCATCTTGTGAGAACTACTATGAGAAAGAAGACTTGCATGCACTTTCTTCTACGACAGATCAAAGAGATGGGAGCAAAATGGACATTCTCATTTGTCACATCCCTCCTTTGTAACTACAGACCTTTGTCATCACGTGGGTGGTTTTTATGAAAGATTTAGGCTCTTGAATGCCTTTTATCCTTGTCATTGCAGCATTGCAAGCAGGGATCTTGTTATTTTACAACCAACCCATTGACTGAAATGGCAGCAAGTTGGAGCTGTGCTGAAGATAAGACCTGATCCAGTTGTGCCTAATGAAACGTTTGCCAAAATGTCAACCATTAATTTATAGTCACCCTCAATAGAAGTTCTGCAACAGAAGAACTATCTGAGCACGTTTAGCTCCAAATACCTACCCTTTAAGTGAAGATGGATATACATATGCGAAGAAGTTGATGAATGTCATTCCACAAACCCATGTAGTTTGAAGCTTCTGGATTTTAATCAAGGAGAACTGGCCAACAATTTGTCAAAATCAATCCTGTATTTGGAAACTTTACCTCAATGCCATTGCAGAATCCAGAGCTGCAAACCAGCATTTATACCATGAAATGTGTGTTCCAGCAAGAAGCATTTGCAGTCTCCAAACACATCTAATCCAGTGTGAGAGGATGGGTTGAGAAGAATGTGTGACTTGTCAAGTCTGGATAAAAAGGAAGTGCTTGCATGCCAGTCTGTTCACTTTTTGGAGCGTAACATGATTCCTGCACGGCGTTCTTCAGTCTGCCAATATTGGTTATTCACATTAGCGAAAGGAAGGCTGCTAAAGGCCAAGGTGAATCAGGGAAAATTTATCTGCCAATTCAAACTGAAGCGTGGAGATGATGGGCTTGCTCTGCTGTAAGTACCCATGTAGTAATCCATCACTGGTCCTTGTGCATTTGCAACAGTACAATTGGGTTCTTGAGGACTGTGAATGTTTGAGTAATTTAGTTTGAAGTGCAACATTTCTCTGCTCCGTTCACAAGGCACAAGTTCATTTCACTTTGAAATCAGAAAACATTTGTGCATGCCTTCTGCTTTTTCTGAATGCTTTATGATTAGAATTTATTCCTTAAGAGCCCGGATGATGTGGATCACTTGTTCAAATGCCTTGTTGACTTTCTTTTCAGCTCTTCACCAATAGACAGACGACTTTCACGTGATCTTGTTGTGGTTTCCCATTGGGAGGCGGGGCACAAACCCAGTACTAGCCCTAAGAACAATGCACCCTGGAGAAACAAGGCACCCAAGAACAAATCTGGTAAAAGTCTGAATGATTGCAAATAATTCACTCTGTAGCAATATGCTAGTTTTCATGTTTATACTTGTACATTTCGTAACTTTTTTTTTTTTGTTCTTAATTTTCTCGATCTTACAGAGGAATCAGAAGCTCATGGGAATTTAACATTGAATGAACGCTTCACCAAGCTTCAAAGTCCTACTAGCTCTTCACAGGACCAGAAAGAAAGACGGTAAGTGAGAAACTGTATTCTTGGTCTGTTCTAGCTGCTAAATCTTAACAATTTGGCTGAATGCAATACTTTACAATTTTGTAGGTCTTCTGGAAGTCCAGAAAACACCCAAAGGAAGCCTGGGTCATTTCAGGTAAAGTCTTAAAATGTCAATGTCTTTTACTAATCGAGGGTGCCTTAAAAGTAAAAGCTTGTCTTGTTTTTCTCGTTTTATATTGTTTTTACACGTGTTAGTCATTTTTGGTATAGTGATTTGTAGTGAAACATTTGTTCTTCTGTACATAGAGGCCTAATTGCGGGGCAACTGCTGGAGTGAAGAGGGGAGCAGCCCCTGACGAAGTTATTAGGAAACCATTGATGGTAAGTGATGCTTGTTGGTATACTGTTTTAGAAGTGAAAAGTATTATTATTCAGTCACAACACTGAATAATAACAATAATACATGATTATTATTAGAGATCGACCGATATAACGATTTACAGATATTTTTCCCGATATTTAAGCATTTTACAAGAATCCGATAACGGTTTTGTAATATCGGATTCACCGATAAACGCCGCCATCTTGTGGATGTTTTGAATTGCGTGCAGGATCACCATTGCAGCGCATCTGAGGGGAAACAAGACAACAACAACGGCGTGCACGGGTACTTGATTTACTGTAGTTAGTAAACTTTATTTAACATAACAGCCATTAATGCACAAATGAGATGTATTACATAAATGCCTGATATGCAGTTTATGCAGCTTGGCTCGAAGAAATGGAGACGAACTCACGGAGTCATGTAAGATAATTCGTCAAGTCCTGTCCCAGAATGAGCGCATGTTGGAAATAAAAATGCTAAATTTAATTCTCTGTCCGTTGTCTATGCTCATTAGTCTCGTGAAGCCGCATTCATATTGCTGTTCACTCACCGGGTTGATGCTCAGGAAATGCTCCAGCACGGCCACCGCATGTAACTTTTAACAAGATTCACTTGTTTAAAACACCCTAAATTGTATTAACATTTACTATATAACCATTATTTCGCTAATAAACATCTAAATAGATACAACTCTATGGAAATTAATTATTTATTATCTCCACGAGCGATCGCAGTTTGAATAACTGAGTCAGTTTGAAGTTTGAGTCTGTGTAAATTAGGGCTGTGCGATTAATCGAAAATCGAATCAAAATCACGATTTGAGACGTTGGGATTTCCTAATCTCAAAGCCTGAATAGATGCTTTTTTTGAACATTTTAGCAATTTAAAAATATTTAAAAAATGATTTTTTTTTACATGGCACCCCTGCTCTCGACAGACGGCACCGCATGCTTTAAATAAAATGTTTTTTTATTGTTGTAGTATGAAGATTAAATTTAACATGAAAGACTGCTAATTTTCAACACTTTTCTTAAGATGACTGAAAGGAGAAACCAAAGTGAAGTATGGACTTCACTCAGTCATTTATTGACTTTATAACAGTAAATAAATATCGGTTCCGCATATCGGTTATCGGGCACATAAACATGCAAATAATTGGTATCTGTATCGGTTATAAAATATCAATATCGGTCGATCACTAATTATTATTTAACTGTCTAGTCTTTGTAGTAGGCTTGATTTGGCTTATGTAGTGTTTCCATGCACATTGCAAATAAATCCATAATATTTTCTGTCCTCTTAGGGCACTTTAATTCCAAGACCACCCTTCAATCAGAAGCCTGTCTTCAAAAAGAGTCAAAGTATCATGTCAAAGTACAAGAACTTGCAGACGTTGAGGCATAAAGTGCCCCATCAGCGTCAAGCCACTAGCTATCGCCGGTGGTGACCCAAAATTGTGAGTCCAATTTCACACACCTGAATGATACAGATTTTTTTTTTTCCTTGTCTGATTTTTGTTCATTACTGTTGAATATTCAGTCATTTAATTATATTATCCATTAATATAGTTTTTTTTTTTGTAGATCGCATATGCTGAGGCAAGTCGTCCACTGTAGAGCCTCTCTATGGAGCTCCCTTACCCCATCACTTTCTCTTATCTCCTGCTGCGCAACAGTTTGAACTAATCTCCGTAAAAAAAAAAAAAAAAAAAAAAAAAAAAAAAAAAAAAAAAAAAAAAAAAAAAAAAAAAAAAAAAAAAAAAAAAAAAAAAAAAAAAAAAAAAAAAAAACGCAAATAAAAGTGTTATTTTTATTCTATAGTAGTTTTTGTTTTTGACTTTTTTTTTTCTTTGATGTGCTTTAGAGATAAAGTCTTGAATTCTGTGCATTTGTCTTTTTGGAGTTTCAAAAACAGAGATTAGCATTACATTTTTGTATATACCTTTAACCTGTACAAAACCTTCTGTTTGCCAGAATTTTGTGATAATATGATTTTTAGCTTTGGTTAGAATTCTTTTTCAACATGTATTCATGTTTATACATCAGTGTATGAATAGATGCTTTTTGAAAGTGACTGTTAAAAGACTCATATCATGTGAAGTGATCCCTGTCGAACGCTGTATGATGAGTAGCTTTCATTTGATGAAACCAACTGAGTTTTGAGTGTCTGATTAGTTGAGCTCCATGTGTTGATAAATGACTTCCCTCAAAAAGTTTTGTTTGTGTTGCTCATAAAAGACATGTACATTCTTTGTAATCAGACACTTTGAATAAAACTGTAATTGTCAGATGTCTTCTGTTGTGTGAAATCAAATACTTGTCTTGTTTGCGTGCTGGATTCCCTCCCTTTTAGAATGTACTTAAATTTTAGAATTTTTTTTTAAAGCTTTTGAATGCTCAATCACAAAACCAACCAAAAATTGACCAATTTTACCTTTTTTCTGATTCACATGATCTAGCCATGGTATCGTAGCAGTTTACTGCTGAATTCTTTCCAACCTGTTTTTCTGTCATCCATCAGTCTGATATTGATTTTCCTGCAGCTGCAATATTAAAACTTTGATATTAAAAATGTATCTCCAACCTTAATCAATCTCACCTGCCTGTAACCTTGTAGCCAAAGCCACTGGAAGGCAAGCCTGCAACCTTTAGCCAAAAAAGCAGAATGGCTAAAATCCAAGTTAGCCATTAAGCTTTTTCCAAGGGTTAGTACTACAGACCCTAGCATTCCCCAATAATTAGACGATCTCTGTAGCCATCCTGAAGACCTTGATTAGCTTGTTCAGGTGTGTTTAATTGGGGTTGGAGCAAAACTCTGCAGAAAAGTGGACCTCCGAGGGCCAGAGTTGAAAACCCGTCTTATACAGAGGTGCCCAATCCAGTTCCTTGAGAACTAACTTCCTGCTGAGTTCAGTGCCAAACCTGCTCCAGCATGCCCATAGTAATAACCAGAAGTGTTTCTAAAGATCTTATTTATCTGGTTCAGGCGTGTTTGATTAGAGGTGGAGCAGAACTTTGCTGGAAGGTACCAGCAAAGCCCTGCCTTAGGTGCATGGATATTTTTAAAGATGATATACAGCATACTGTTGACCTGAACATCTTGACAAATTGTAATCACATTAATTGTTGTTGAGGCCTTCACTACGTACAAGTCTGATTAAGATCTTGATATCCTAAAATTCTGAAATCTGGTGTTCAAAAGAGTGGGAACCCCCAACAAGTCAATTTTCACTTTTATAGTACTTTTTATGATACACATTGTTTCAAAACAGCTTTACAGATAATATTAATGTTTATATAATACATTAATGCCTAGCTGTTTATATTTAGCAGTTTAGAGCTGGCGACAGGGCAATGAAATATACAAACAGCTGAGATTTGCTGTAGTATATAGCACTTTATATGTATGCGGATAAAGCTAGATATATTTATAGTAATTTCAAGTTGGAGTTACAATTCTTTATGCTGCTTTGTAACATGTGTGGCACTTTTCACAATACAAGTAAACTGAATTATGAGCAGCATACGCAATATCCAGACTATTGAAAAAGTTGTTTTAGTAAATAACACAAAAATCTGACAATTTTCAGGAGATTGTATAACACAGCTGACCATTAAGAAGCAACGACAATGATCCAGTCTTTTAATCTGGTTATGGATGCAATTATTACTTCCAGTTGCTTAATCATGCTTTGCTAATTTTCACTGCAGTTAGGATATTAATTAGCTGGTTCTAGGGCATTCACTACAGTTGGATCTGAACTCATCTTCTATCTTTGTCCGATCCTTAGTTAAGTTATGCCTCAGCCTCTTTCAAGACATCTTCTTTCTGTCGGAAGTAGTCTCTGAACCAGTAAATATGTTCCTTTTCTGTTGAACCGTGAGGTGGTGATTCTTTGCAAGGCCTGTAATTACAAGCTCCATGAAGTGCCTGACTGGACCCTGCTGGGGGAACGATTCATCAAGGTGCTTCTCCAGGAACACATGCTCGTGGAAGGGCACACTCGCCTCCTCCTCCAGGCCTGAAAAAGTTGCATGATGTGCCAGAAGACAAGATTAAGAAAAGGTACAGAATTCAGAAAAACCGAAAGATGGATGCAACCTATTCTTACAGTGGAACTCACCAGCCTCATTGTTGATTGGATATTGCCAAAGTTTGTCCTCTTTGGTCCACTGGATCATCTCCTCAAAGCCATTCCGAGGCATCTGATTTGTTCCCTGGACAATTTGATTAGCTAGATCAATGTCCCAAAGAGTAGGGCCTGAAATTCAGAGCAGCGAACAGGACAGGCTAAGTAAATACACTCTGTTTCACACGGACATACTCAAATGTGTCAACTGCAAGGTGTTAATGCCATAAAACAGAACTTCTCCTTACCCAAATCTGACAATGTGTCTTGCTCAGCACCTGCAGCAAAGAGGTTCAACCTCTTACTAGTGAAAGGACTCTTCCTTTAAAAAAAAAACCCACAAGGTTAGTGGAAAAATTTATTGTATTTAAAAAGGACATTTCAGGGACGTTTTTTTTTTTTTACCTTCTACGGACTCCAAGTTCACTGGTAATGCCTTTGTCTTGAGTATATCCCTTTCCGTCATCGTCAAAACTAATCTGACTGGTAGGTCTGACGTTTGATCTGCCATTCGGCCTCTTTCCGACTTTCATATCGGCAATTATGTGTCTGAAAGTTTTGAGATGATACCACATAATTGTTCCAACACATGTACTAATGTTACACTTTATTTCCACATTTACACAGGAAGGTCCATATTTTTATTCACTAATAAAACATCATTTTTACAACATGCATTTTTATGCAATTAAAATCACAAAGCAGGTCTCGGACTTGGTTTTATCCATCGGTTGTTGATTGAACGGTGGCAGATATGAATGCGAGTCGTAGTCGATTGTTATAAAAGGGGTGGGGTTTAAGCAAACTAAATGAATGGAGAAGTCCGGCACACATCAACAGAAGTCTGGCGTTTCAATGGAAGATCAAACTTTGACATTCTGATTAAAAATATCAAGCTCAAGTTGATTTTTTAAAATGTAACCTACACATAGATGTATTGTTTACAATATGTTTAATAAGAAGCGTTTAGGAAATAGATTTCAGTTTCATGCCAACTAATACAACATCTGAAATGAGCCCTACCCTAAGTCTGCTCTCCTCTGGGTGTCAGGTATGGCTTCATGTTTCCTCAGCTGCTTAAGGAGCTCTGACTCTGCCTGATGTCTGTTCGGCAGGGTGGATGCGGCGGCAGAGACTGCAGCAACCAGCGCTGGATTCAAGGTCCCACTAAAGTACAGAAAAATGTTGCTACTTTCACTTCAGAATGGATGCACTGTTTGCTAGTCAGAAATCAAAATTATATCATAATATTCTTAATTCATTAATCTGAATCTTGTGATTTAGCTCTTAGTGTAAACATATATGGAATTGCTGTTATCGTAGGCATTTCAGTGTCAGCATTACCAATTTGTGAATGAATTATGCTTGTTTGTATGTATGTATAACTCACTGCTGTTGTGAACCCTCAGCTGCGGCACGCTGGAACATGCTGTGTGTGCTTTCCATGGGCTCTTGGTCGGGCCTCTCACTCATTCTTGGAGTCTTTGAGGGTCTTATTTTACGTACGGTTGTGACCTCCACCTTCATTGCCCCAAGTAGCTCCAAAAGACTCTCCTTCCCACTTTTTGTCTTTTCAAGCTGTTTGCTGTCCTCAGGTTTAACCACTGGTTCAGTCTCTAACTGTGATGTCAATGTTGCATTTGAAATGTCAGTGCCCTCATTCATTTCTGTGTTCTTCTGCCCATCAGTGTTAACCTCTGCATTCACCTCATTCTCTTCTGGTGTCTTTCCTTTGTCTTCTGACAGGCATGTGGAGCTCTCTTTATTTTCACTAAAAGAGATGCTACTGGTTCCTAATGGCCTTGCTGTACATGTGGCCCTAAAATAAAGAAATTAGATAAAATGAGTCTTCATAATTTAAAACAAAAACATCCGAATTTGGATAATTTATCTGTTAAACATTTAAAAATCAAATTATAGAGCAATAATTAACATACGGGCTGGAAGGTATATTTAGATATTTAATATACATTGCAAACACATAATCAACACGCAAATGGAAAATTCTGCAGGTTAATCAAGTGGTTCTTTATTCTGCCATTTGAGATATTTAAATTCCAGGTTGAGACTTTTAACTGACACATAAACATAATTCAATCTCATCAGAGCTGTCACCCTGTCAGGTTCTTAGATCTGTAACTTACCAGGTAACAGGGGCGAAACTCTCCCTCTCTTTACATTTTGTGGAAGGTAAAGTTAATCGTGTATTGTGCGTATGAATGAATCTATTTCGAACCTGATTAATATTTATTAACAATCTTCTGTACATGATTGCCCCTCTCAGAAGACCTCAATGTCGTCCATGCACGTTTCCATGCGCAGCACAATCAACTGTCCGGCTGGCGCCTGAGATGTATAGAAGTTCCGGGCGCCTTTCTGCATCGACTAAAGGGAATTTACGTCTCATTTGTCACTTTTTACGAGTGTTTAAACATTCAGCAATTTTATCAGTTTTAATCTGTCGGTATCACATACATTGCTTTAGGAGAATTAAATCGGATTGCAACAGGAAAAGGGAACCGTTCATAAACTGGTCCAGGGGAGGGGTCTGCCGCTACCGCTGTCAACCTCCATCCCGGCTAGTGATGGGAAGTCCGAGTCCGGGTACTTCTCGCCTACTGTTTTTCGAATACTATGAATTCGGACATACTACTCGCCTCGCATGCTGTTTTTCGCCTACTATATAGTATGGAAGTATGCGATTTCGGACGCAGCTCGAGTCTTTTACTCGAATTGGTTCTTCAGAACAGTTCGTCTCTAAGAACTGTTTCAAAAAATGATTCATTTAATCTTTTACGACACGACGTAATTACATCATCACGTGGCCCTTGACATCATGGCGTGGCATTTTACCTGCTTTACAACGTTTCCATAATGCGTTTTTACGTTTTATTGTTTTATTAATAAGGCTGTTCACTGTAATTGGATGTGAGCGTTTATTAAAACCAGCTTTTATTTTGCACCATCAGTCAATTTCATATACTTCAGTTCAGTCATCGAATCTTGATTCATAACGAATCTGAATTCGTAACTGTATAGCATACTACCGTTACTATGTTTGCCATGGAAAGAACTGGTGCGGTCGCACCGGGCCCCGCGCTTGAGGGGGCCCCGCGGCGAACATTAGCTTCATCCACGGTTCATCGAGAACCATCGTGACCGAATCGTTTGGAATTGTTCAAGCGATTCATTGAAAAGATCCGACTCATTTGAACGATTCGTTCACGAGCCAGACATCGCTACATCCCGAACGGGGCTTTACATACGGATCCCTTTCGAGAGGTCATGACTCATCTGTTCGCAAATGTTGCAGTTCAGTAAGGATCCAGCATGAACCAAACAATCTCGCTACATATTTTCGTTGTAAGCGTTTTCGTGAAAAAAGGTAGGCATGCTTGGTGAATGCTTATTGAGAAATCTACGTTGTCACAGTTACTTTTTAGATATTCAGTCTCGCTATTCAGTGTTCAGTTCAGGTGATGCAAAAACACGTCTGTCTGTAACCAGTTTTTTGGTGCTACTTTATTTTGCATCACATAAAAGACAACCACATAATGGCAAAAACAATTGTTGCATCAGAAAGGCGTTTCTACCGAAAATAATCGCGGTGGTTGAAGAGCATGGCTTTGTGTGAGTTTTTCAAAACAACATAGGCTAGTCTGTGGCTTGTGACTTTCTCCAGTCGGCGAACTTTGTTACTACATGAAACTTGAGATTCAGCTCCATGCTGTCTGCTTATGTAACTTTACACAGTTATGTACAACGTATTAGTTATACTTCAAACGTTATAGTTATACTTCAATACTTCAAATTCTGAGTGTTAAGGACCGTCTGTGTTTTGGTAAGCATGATTTTTTTGTAAGTTTGGGATTACGTAGGGGTTTACTTTCTAAAAAAACGAAATAAACTTACAATGATGAACTAAAAGTTTTAAGTATACTGATTTTCTTTTCTCTGTCTCATCTTTTGCACAGATCTTTGATTTAGGATTTTGTTGGAGCGCTTGGCATATTTCACCATGGCACCACATCCTGTGGTTCAGGCAATAATAGACCTCTCTGCCGGGGCTATAGGTAACTTCACCTAACATCAGGGCCATTCTGGGGGACAATCGGGAACATTATCCTGGGCCCTATGATGATAGAGTGGGATACACTTTATTTCAGCACCATCTGTATTAAATCCTTTCTTTTGTCAGTTCTTATCTGACTTTTGAGCGGTGTGTTTTTGCTTACGCCTGTGGTTTCACAGTCCGGACCCATTGTCTCAGCAGTCCCTACACCAAACACACACACACACTGACCTGTTCTGTCTGGCTTAGATCATACTGATAGATGGGTGAGGATGTTTGTAGTGTGTGATACTGTTTGTGGATTAGTTGTAGATCATTGCTTCATAACCCTTAAAACAAATTTTTATTGGAACTTTATTTTATTGTTATTTCAAACCATATCCAAGTTATTATACCAAAATACAAGCCAATTAAAGTTTGTAACAAAAGAAAGGGCAACACACAGACAAATGTATGTGTATAATGATGATTGAAGGGGAATGATTTCACTCCTACATTCCATTTGTTTCATTAACAAGAGAAAAAGCTCATCACTCTTTCTGTTCTCCCGCTTCTCTTTCCTCTTTAGGGGGCACAGCTTGTGTACTTAGTGGTCAACCTTTGGACACGGCTAAGGTGAAAATGCAGACATTCCCCACTTTATACAGAGGCTTTGTGCACTGCTTTGTGTCTACGTACAGACAGGTGGGCCTTCGAGGGCTGTATCAAGGTACCACACCGGCCCTCATGGCCAACATTGCGGAGAACTCTGTGCTCTTCATGTGCTATGGCTTTTGCCAAGAGGTGGTTCGCTTCGTCTCTGGTCAGGAGAAAGGGGCTGTGCTCAGGCAAGTTCAGTTTGTATTATGAATAGTACATTTACATTTATGCATTTTGGCAGGTGGTTTTATTCAAAGCGACTTACATTGCATTAAAGGTATACAATTTATGCATTCATGCATTCCCTGGAAATCAAAGCCATGACCTTGGAGTTGCTAGCACCATGCTCTACTGTTTGAATAGTATCTAGTATTTTCTGGAAGCTCCAAAACAAATGCATGACGGAAGGGTTTTGCTTCTAAAGTAGCCTTATTTATTTAGTTTTTTTTTCTTGAATTGAAATTAAATAATTCTCTGCAGATAAAGTTATTCCATTAGGATGTACATGTTCACATGATTATTTTTCAAAAATGACTTCAGATATTATTTTAAATGTTAAAGAAACTTATTTTCTTATTTTTATTATTTTTGAATAACCTTTCCTTAAAATGTGTATATTGCAAAACACCACACTGTTAAAAAAGTTTGGGGGTAAACTTTTTTTTTTTTTTTTTTCTCTGATCAGATCACAGAGAATGCATTTATTTGATTATTATACAGTAAAACCAGAAATAATGTGAAATATTAATACAATTTAAAATAACTCTTTTCTATTTGAATATATTTTAAAAGTGAATTTATTCCTGTGATGGCAAAGCTGAATTTTCAGAAACCATTACTCCAGTCTTCAGTGTCACATCATCTTTCAGAAATCATTCTAATATGCTGATTTGGTGCTCAAGAAACATTTCTATTATTATCAGTGTTGACAAAAGTTGTGTAGCTTAATATTTTTGTGGAAACTGCGATACATTTTGGAAAGTGAATGAATAGAAAGTTCAAAAGAACAGCATTTATTTTTTAAATCTTTTGTAACATTATAAATCACTTTTTTATCACTTTTGATAACTTTGTGTATTTGTTGATTTGATCTTCTCTTCTTCTCCATTTCTGCTTTCTTCTACGCAGCCCGAAGCTGTCCTCTCTGCATTGATTCTAAAAGAAAATCAGTAATAGGAATTTCCAGTTTAATCCTCTGATTCAGTTGTCTAATATGTGGAGTTTGACCGGGAAATTGAATAATTCCCACTTCACTATTTGAATATATTTTAAAAGTGAATTTATTCCTGTGATGGCAAAGCTGAATTTTCAGAAACCATTACTCCAGTCTTCAGTGTCACATCATCTTTCAGAAATCATTCTAATATGCTGATTTGGTGCTCAAGAAACATTTCTATTATTATCAGTGTTGACAAAAGTTGTGTAGCTTAATATTTTTGTGGAAACTGCGATACATTTTGGAAAGTGAATGAATAGAAAGTTCAAAAGAACAGCATTTATTTTTTAAATCTTTTGTAACATTATAAATCACTTTTTTATCACTTTTGATAACTTTGTGTATTTGTTGATTTGATCTGTATTAATTTGTATCCTTGTATTAATTTCTTTAAAAAAAAGTCTTACCATAAACTTTTGGCACAGTAATGTATATACATATCATTATCACAATTTCATTAATTTTTGCTTATATCAACGCTTATTTTCAATGTGTGTGATTGTTTATTTCTGTTCAGTGACATGCAGAAAGCGTGCGCAGGCTCCGTGGCCTCAGTTTTCTCCTCTCTGGTCTTATGTCCCACTGAGCTGGTGAAGTGCCGACTGCAGGCTATGCATGAGATGGCCACATCTGGCAAGATCGCCCACAGTCAGAAGTAAAGATTGAGCCATCCTTTCTGTGGATACTGCGCACATATTTTTATTTACTTTTAAGTGCTAGTGTTACTCATGATATGATTTACCTCCTTTCTCCTTATGTATGTCTGTGTTTTTCAGCACAGTTTGGTCGGTGATCAAGTCCATTATCCATAATGATGGTCCTGCAGGGTTCTTCCAGGGTTTAACCACTACAATTGCCCGTGAGGTGCCTGGATATTTCTGTTTCTTTGGAGCATATGAGCTCTGTCGCTCTCTCTTTGCGGAGTACATGCACTGTGGCAAGGATGACATAGGTATGCAAATAGTTACGGTTTCTACACGTTATCTTTAAAATGACTAAATGATAACGGCATACTTTTGTTTCTCATTTATTGATTGTTCTGGTATTTTCTGGTGTGTTTTTATTGAAATGGCGTACCTGAGTCAGTCATTAGGAGGACAAGGACAAACATTAAAATCAGTCAGTAATCAATTAACTCTTTGTTTTAAACATAGCTGGTCATTCAGTTTACTCAGTCGATAACGATAGAGATAGTATAAGGAGAAAGACGCATACCTCTTGTAGGCTGTAGAAGTCCCTTCTTTCAGGTAAAAAGTCAAGATTTTACCCATCAGAAAATGTTATTTAGTACTAATTTAGCACTTTTATTCTGTAACGATGCATTAAATTGATCAGATGTGACAGTAAGGGCCTTTTTATTGTTACAAAAAATGTATTTCCAATAAATGCTCTACTTTTGAACTTTCTATTCATCAAAGTTTTCATCAGCTTTTCCAGGAATAAATTATATTTTAAAATATATTAATATCGAAAACATATAGAATATTTGTTAACAGCTGTAATAATATTTCATAATATTACCGCTTACTCAATTTTTGATCTTATAAATGCAGCCTTGGTCAGCATAAGAGACTAAATTGTTCAAAATGTTTTCAAAATCTTCAAAAATCTTACCGACCTCAAACTTTTGAATGGTAGTGTAGATTCTGGATTTGTTTGAGTTTTTTTTCTAGTAGTACTCTGGTCCCCTGTTTGCATTTTTTTTGTCTTATGTTTGTAAATTCAAAATGTTTTCAAAATCTTCAAAAATCTTACCGACCTCAAACTTTTGAATGGTAGTGTAGATTCTGTATTTGTTTGAGTTTTTTTTCTAGTAGTACTCTGGTCCCGTTTGCATTTTTTTTTGTCTTATGTTTGTAATGTGCTTGCTGTATATTCTCACATATGTGATGTCCAGGTTCATTAAAGTCAGCTCTGAAGAGTTTGTGTTGTCTGTCTTTTGTAGGTGTAGCCCCTATTGTGTTCAGTGGAGGTTTGGGGGGAGCTTGTCTCTGGCTTGTGGTTTACCCCATGGACTGTGTTAAATCCAGGATACAGGTCATGTCAATGACAGGCAAGCAGTCAGGCTTCTTCAAGACTTTCATGCATATCTTCAGAACAGAAGGTATGTGAAAGATCAGTTTTTCTCTGCTAAACAGTATTATGTATAAAATCACAGCTAAATTTTAATTTTAAACATGAAACCCCCATTTGGTTCTGTTTTTCTCTCATTTTCAGGTGTAAGGGCTCTATATTCTGGTCTGACTCCCACAATGATCCGCACATTTCCAGCCAACGGTGCTCTGTTCTTAGGTTATGAAGCCAGCCGCAAAATCATGATGGCACAGTTTGACAGCTAACCCCGTAACAGCACGTGCTATTTTCTCCAGTTGTTTTTTTAGCATTTTTAAACGAACTACTTATAATTCACCATGGCCATTCTATAGTATTTCATTCTACATGCTATGGTTTGCACACACTAATGCACATTTTTATAATGATGCTTTTTATTTATACACTTTAACACTTTACAGTAAGGTTATACTTGTTTAGTTAATGCATTAGGTATTGTGAACTATCAGTGAACAATGGTTCTTAAAGCATTTATTAATCTAGGTTAATGTACAAATATACTATTGTTTATTCATTGTTAATTCATTTGTTCATAATACATTAATGTAAATGCATACAACATAAAATGTTTTAAAAAAATTAGTAGCATATGTAAACATTTACAGCATAATGTTAACAAATTGAACTTTACTGTAAAGTGTTACCATTCTTTTTTATTATTGTTAGGGTGTTTTTATGAAGCTAAACCTTGGCCTGAGGGTCTAGAAATGTACATGCATATTTCATATCATTTAAAAATGATGTACTGAGGTCAGCAGTACAGTATGGCAGTATTATATTTTGTGGCATATCATCATAGCATTTGAAATGTACTGACTGTAAATATTCTATTTGATTCACTTCTGAAAGTGTCCCATTTATATAGTTGAAGAACAACAACTCTCTACAAAACTGAATAACTTTGTAAAACCAGGATTGTATTTTTTTAAACTATGCATATTTGATTTATTTTAATGTCCTTAAAGTGATTTGAATTAACTTGATACTAAATCATAGATTTCTGTGAGAATTAAATTGTGTAATATTAAATGTGAAGTAAAGTCTGACAAAACACATGTAAATCACACTGTGTAACAGTTTGGATTTTATTTATATTTTAGTATTTTTATCTCATTTCTAAGCTATAAAAACAGATACAAAACAAGTGTTATGCCATTAATTAAAGCCATTTTCCTTTAAAATATTATTCACACTTTAAGTCATTATACATAAGTCATTACTAAAAAAGACTGTATTAAGCCAAAACGTAACTAATAAACATCCATGGGTGACAAGAAGATTAAAGTGTACACAAAGAAAGTACAAATAAACCTTCATTAAAATGTTCAGATAGCATCTTCCACAAGAGGGCGCTGGTTAAGGACGCTGGATGGTAGAGATGAGGGATATGACCTCCCTGGCACCTGGAGCAGTCAGGGTTTACAGCGGCTACAAAATATCAATCCATTTAATCAGTTTTAAAGAGAATTTCTAGAATTTCTACTATTGATCATTTTGCCTGGAAGGAGGCTCTTACTCTTTACTTTTTTTTTTTTCATTATTGAGGTGTAAGAATCTACTGCCAGTAGGCCTACATTTAATTAAAAATTCCAAAAACAATATATATATATATATGTATATATGTAGGAGACATGCAATTGTCCTATAATAATAGTACTGTTTAAGTGTGAAAATTCAATTATATACTCTTAATATTGAATTAAATTAATGATGAGAGTTCTGGCATTAACAGAAATGGAAATCCTGCAAAAACACTGAAAAGGCGTCTTTCTGGAATACTTAATTCTGATTGGTCAATCTCAATATTCAGCGCCTGATATGTAAGGGGTAATCAAAGGCTAGTCGTGCATTAAAGGATTTTAAATGCTAAATCTATGGTTACGGCAAGTTAGCGCTAGCATTCTGCCAGCTTCAAATCATACACAGAGATGAAATAGTGCGGTAAGACCACATTTATTTGAATAAATTATAGCATGTATTTCAATTAATTATATATAGAGAGAGAGATGACAGTTGTGTGTACCTGTTTGCTGCGTCTGTGCGTCTCTCTCTACAAACAATTACTTCAAAAACAGCGATTTTATCACCTCGTTGCTGGGGAATATAATGTAGCGATCTAGTATCTAGGCTATTTTATTAATGAAAATCACGGGGAAGCGTTGACAAATTTATGTGTGTGTGTGCAGCACAATCAGCGATCTCTGACCTCTCTCTCTCTCTCTCTCTGTGTGTGTGTGTGTGTGTGTGTGCGAGTGATTCGTGTTGGTTAGTGTGCATCAATTAAAGGCAGCGCATTAATATAGAACGGTGATTAAACTGACTTGGAACTACCTGTACTTTAAACGGTTTGCATACCTGCCTGCCAGCCAATCAGAATCCAGTATTCCGACAGACCATGGAATAATTCTTCAATATTCACTGTCATCTGATGGTAAAGCTTTATATCTGTTTTCTCATCGAGTGCTTAACAAGCGTTTTTTTGTTGCGTTTGTGTGAAACAACACAAACACCACTTTCGCCAATTTGCATCTCATTTATGTATAGTGAAAATGACCTCAGAGGGCCTCACTATCTCTCTCTCTCTCTGTGTGTGTGTGTGTGTGTGTGTGTGTGTGTGTGTGCGAGTGATTCGTGTTGGTTAGTGTGCATCAATTAAAGGCAGCGCATTAATATAGAACGGTGATTAAACTGACTTGGAACTACCTGTACTTTAAACGGTTTTACTGCATACCTGCCAGCCAATCAGAATCCAGTATTCCGACAGACCATGGAATAATTCTTCAATATTCACTGTCATCTGATGGTAAAGCTTTATATCTGTTTTCTCATCGAGTGCTTAACAAGCGTTTTTTTGTTGCGTTTGTGTGAAACAACACAAACACCACTTTCGCCAATTTGCATCTCATTTATGTATAGTGAAAATGACCTCAGAGGGCCTCACTATTAATGTTACTGTGAAATTGCTGCAGGGTTCGTATTATGGCTTGGTAGGTTGTTTTTAACATGTTTTGGACTATTTTTCACTTTTTTTTTTTACACTGACGTATTAGAACTCTTCTTGTATTCCTCATTCACCACTCTCCTTGTTTTTCAACTAGTGTCTCACCCCTTTCTCTTTGCAGGTTCCACAGAGGCAACCGAAGAGGCCGTTGATCATCTGTATGGCACAGAGGATGAGCTGCAGGGCGCTGGTCACCAGCAGTGTTGAGAACAGACCTACATTAAACTCCACCACATTCTTTGGCTCTGTGCAAGTTCCCCACGTGCCACGGTCCTTAAGGTAACTCTCGTCTCTGAGAGACATAGACAAAACACATTTAAACATATTTAAACAGTAAGAATTGCCATTACATGCTTTAAAGGGGTCATATGATGCGATTTCAATTTTTCCTTTCTCTTTGGAGTGTT